>NC_143216.1:6117344-6423211 GCF_030267445.1 Bombyx mandarina
CTGAACATAGCTAATAATATAAAATTTTATATTTTATTACGTTAAAACAAGTATTCCTTTTGAATAGCAATACCACCTATTGTAACTCTTGTGTTAATGACGTAGTACGTTCAATAATAATAATAATATGAAAAAAAATGTATCTACAAAATAATAGAAATTACAAATCTCTTTGCAGTTTAATATTGAAGCATTACTAAATTATTCAGTGATCTATTAGAAGGTATTACTTAACTTACTATAATAATAATAATAATTCCAAACATAAATTTACAAAAAAAAAAACCAAAATTAAAAGAAAAGTAACGAGGCTTGGAAAGGGTTATCGGCTCAGCAATGCCTAACAGTACCGAGACAATCGGTACTGCGGCTACTATCTAGCTGTTCCGAATGTAATTGAGATAGCAAAGCCTCAAAGCTTCGAGTGAGACTGACAAGAACAATTCTAACAGCGATTCCCCAGCTCCAGGCCGGCTTGCCTGACAATTTTACATTAAAATGAATAGCATTGTACATCTTGAAAGGTTTTGATTGATTTTTCAAGAAAATGATAAGGGTTATTTCTTCCACCGAGCCGGTGATTTTGCTATATAAACGATAACGGTCCGGATGTATCTGTTCGGAAGTTTTATATCTGCAAACTTATCTTCCAAATATCATCTCTTATTTTCTATGATAGTTGCGACCCTAAATTAATTTACGGATAATTGATAGAATTCTTAATAAAAATTTCTATTAAAGTATCTTTTTTTTTTATTGCTTAGATGGATGGACGAGCTCACAGACCACCTGGTCTTAACCTGGTTACTGGAGCCCATAGACATCTACAACGTAAATGCGCTACCCACCTTGAGATATAAGTTCTAAGTTCTCAGTATAGTTACAACGGCTAGCAGCCAGCAGGATGGGGACCCTTCAAACCGAAACGCATTACTGCTTCACGGCAGAAATAGGCAGGGTGGTGGTACCTACCCGTGCGGACTCACATGATGTCCTACCACCAGTAAATCTTAATTTTCTTAATTTTCTGAAGTATAAGTACGAGTATAATGCTAACAACAAAACAATGATATTTTGTAGGAATGATAGAAACGTAGTATTTAAAGCTCAAGGAGATTTTTTATTTGTTGCATAAATACGAGTTTTTTTTTGTCTCTTTCTCAAACCTCTCGGAGCTCAAACCGGAGGTGTTACTAGCCCTAGCAAGAGCAGTGCTTCGCAAAATCTACCACGGGATCGGAAACGCGACTGGAAAGATCTGGCGAGAAACTCAGTGGGCCGTGTCTGTAGGTTTATTTACTCACCGAGCCCTTCGTCGCAAGTGACGAGTTAGGCCAGAACGGTGACTGGTGCTTGAGGTACGTAAAAGCACCGTTAATAGATTGGGAGAATCCGTAATGACGTGTAGATAAGAGAACAGCACACCTTGTGTTAATTAGTTACCGGAACCCTTATACAGAAAGAAAGTAAATACCGCCCCCACCTTGAGACATGAGCTCTAAGTCACAGCCCTATAGTACCACGGCTGCCCCTACCCTTCAAACCGAAACGCGTGGTGGTGATATCTACCCGTGCGGCCACACTACGCCTTAATATCACTAGTGAAGACTAGAGTAAAGACGTATACACGTATCTTCTAAAAAAATGTCCAAGTGATAAGTTTGTAACGCTAAATTACAAAAAAAGTAAGCAATTGTGTTCGATTGTTTTAAAAATAAACTGATTATAGTATGCTTTAAAAACTTCTGCATAATCAAACAAGGTAAACTAAAGGCATAATGGTAAAACACATGAACATACGTTCCCTATTACCGAAGTATGCCACAGCGTTGAAACTAGTTGCTAACTTTTCAGCTATTTCACGTTACAGTGTTCACGACGCTAAGCACGTAGATTAATCAAGCTAAATGTTTTGCTAGTCATCGCTCTAAGACCTTTAAAACCGGCTCGTGTTGGTTCAAACGGATTGTTATAATGAGAACGTGATTTTGCGGCTTCAGTTTATTTGGAGCAATTGGATTATTAGTTTTGTTTTGGAATTTCAAATGTAAAATACATGCTACTTAAAACGTATAAATTACAATTTTTCACTTATCTAATAAACATGAAATGATAAGAAAATAATGACGAGTTTATTACTGGAAAAAGAAGTAATTATTAAAATTAAAGTATTTATTAAATTCATTTAAAAGAAAATATTTCCACAGGTTTAAAAATAATTGTCTTGCCGTAAGTGACGAGCAACCATACACTGTGGCTCTTAGAACATTTCGCATAGCACCTTTCCACCCTTTCTTCTTATTCTTCACCTTATCTCAGTAGATGGGGTCGGCACAGCTAATTTTTCTCTTCCATTCTCTTCTATTGGCCGTCAGCTCAGCACTTACTCGTCTCTCTCTCATGTTGTCATTGACACACTCCATCCATGTCTTCTTCAGTTGACCTCTTCCCAGTCTACCTTGCACTACCACCTTTCCAACCTTTATTCATATATATCGCCAAACCGCTTTGCAATACACACTACCACTAAGACTGAAGTTTCGACATTAGCTTGGACTTTCATTCAGATCAATGCATGAGGTTTTTTTTTTTTATTGCCTTTGTAGGCAGACGGGCATACGGCCCACCTGATGGTGAGTGGTTACCGTCGCCCATGGACTTCAGCAATGCCAGGGGCAGAGCCAAGCCGCTGCCTACCGCTTAATACTCTCCATAAGCCTTGTTTGAAGAAGGACATGTCATAGCGCTATTCTTCCCGATATTCTACCCTTTCACATTTCTCGTTCACATATCGAGGAGTGATAGGCAATTTGGTTTAAACGACATTTCGCTTAATACGCGACATTTATCTTTGTAATTAAAGTTGCGTTTTATTTGGTACTAGCGACCCGCCCTCGCTTCGCTTCGGAAACATTAAAACACACATGAAACCAAACAAACAAAATAAAAAAAATAGCCTATGTTCATCAGGGACAATGTCGGCTTCTAATGGAGAAAGAATTTTTCAAATCGGTCCAGTAGTTTCGGAGCCTATTCGAAACAAACAAACAAACAAATCTTTCCTCTTTATAATATTAGTATAGATATAGACTAGCTGTCCGTCCTCGCTTCGCTTCGGAAACTGTAATTTACTATTGATTTCTCCACTATTTAATGGATGTTATTATACATATAAACATTCCTCTTCAATCACTCTATCTATTAAAAAAAAGCATCAAAATCCGTTGCGTAGTTTTAAAGATTTAAGCATACATAGGGACAGACAGATATAGGGACAGAGAAAGCGACTTTGTTTTGTACTATGTAGTGATAAACATCAACAGTTCGATGTTTTTAATTGTACTTCAATTAAGTTTACACCATTCAAATAGCTGAAGAATATTTTTTGTGATCATATTTTTTTCCAAATTTTAAACTTTAAATAGTAGCTCTCCTGTAAAGTTACAAAAATGTCGCTTAAATCGAATAACCTTTCACCCCTCGATATGTATTTTCATGTGGAGCATTGTGTGTGTGTGTGTGTGTCTATGGAGCGATCTAATCTGTAATAACACAGAGCAACAAAAAAAAAAAAAAAAGAGTACAATTTATTTTAATAGTGTTCATATTTTAAGATCAAACCAAGCAACGGTAATCCTCAAGTAATTAAGAATATTTGTTTAATGGAAACTTGGAGCGGAGGCTAGTTGCCGTGGCTATTACAACTTTAGTCATTGCTATTAAATACTCGTTTCGTAGATGGAAGTTGTTACTAAGAAACGTTACAAATAAACTTTTGTCTAATACTTTATTCCTGCTTTAATTCTTAAGGATAGATGAATTGTTCTTATTAAGGAAAAGGACGCGACAAAAAAATGTCCTTATTCAATACTAAGAACAATGATATGAATATAATCATCTTTGAAAGCCGTTATTATTACACAAGTCTTCGACATTTTATCCCATGGAGGGTGGTGGATTACACGCTGAAATGTCTATAGAATCCGCCAACTTAATGCGCTGAGGTAGAAAAAAATTACAATAATGATTAAAACCTTTCCAAATTGAATAGAAAGCCTAAACCAACCCAATTTCTAGAAAGATCTTTTCTATCTTTCATTTTTTTTCATAATATCACTAATAAAATAAAACGGCGATTGACGTTGAAAATGGGTGTTCCTCAGGGTTCCATTTTGGGTTCTTTTTTATTTCTAATATATATAAACGATTTGCCTAGTTTTATTGAGTCCCGACACGAGGTCGTATTATTCGCAGATGATACATCTTTATTATTTAAAATTAAACGACAATTACAAGTCTATGACGAAGTGAATGATGCGATTTCGTGTGTGGTTCTGCCCTACAACGCGACGTAAAGTCTCGCATCGCCGAAGTCCGAGATGCCAGATGGTCTGATTTCTTAGAAGGACTCGCGCCCTCCCAAAGGTCTTACTACCGCTTAGCTCGTACTCTCAAATCGAATACGGTAGTAACTATGCCCCCCCTCGTAGGCCCCTCAGGCCGACTCGCGGCGTTCGATGATGACGAAAAAGCAGAGCTGCTGGCCGATACATTACAAACCCAGTGCACGCCCAGCACTCAATCCGTGGACCCTGTTCATGTAGAATTAGTAGACAGTGAGGTAGAACGCAGAGCCTCCTTGCCACCATCGGATGCGTTACCACCCGTCACCCCGATAGAAGTTAAAGACTTGATCAAAGACCTACGTCCTCGCAAGGCTCCCGGTTCCGACGGTATATCTAACCGCGTTGTTAAACTTCTACCCGTCCAACTCATCGTGATGTTGGCATCTATTTTCAATGCCGCTATGGCGAACTGTATCTTTCCCGCGGTGTGGAAAGAAACGGACGTTATCGGCATACATAAACCCGGTAAACCAAAAAATCATCCGACGAGCTACCGCCCGATTAGCCTCCTCATGTCTCTAGGCAAACTGTATGAGCGTCTGCTCTACAAACGCCTCAGAGACTTCGTCTCATCCAAGGGCATTCTCATCGATGAACAATTCGGATTCCGTACAAATCACTCATGCGTTCAACAGGTGCACCGCCTCACGGAGCACATTCTTGTGGGGCTTAATCGACCAAAACCGTTATACACGGGAGCTCTCTTCTTCGACGTCGCAAAAGCGTTCGACAAAGTCTGGCACAATGGTTTGATTTTCAAACTATTCAACATGGGCGTGCCGGATAGTCTCGTGCTCATCATACGGGACTTCTTGTCGAACCGCTCTTTTCGATATCGAGTCGAGGGAACCCGCTCCTCCCCACGACCTCTCACAGCTGGAGTCCCGCAAGGCTCTGTCCTCTCACCCCTCCTATTTAGCTTATTCGTCAACGATATTCCCCGGTCGCCGCCGACCCATTTAGCTTTATTCGCCGACGACACGACTGTTTACTATTCTAGTAGAAATAAGTCCCTAATCGCGAAGAAGCTTCAGAGCGCAGCCCTAGCCCTAGGACAGTGGTTCCGAAAATGGCGCATAGACATCAACCCAGCGAAAAGTACTGCGGTGCTATTTCAGAGGGGAAGCTCCGCACGGATTTCCTCCCGGATTAGGAGGAGGAATCTCACACCCCCGATTACTCTCTTTAGACAACCCATACCCTGGGCCAGGAAGGTCAAGTACCTGGGCGTTACCCTGGATGCATCGATGACATTCCGCCCGCATATAAAATCAGTCCGTGACCGTGCCGCGTTTATTCTCGGTAGACTCTACCCCATGATCTGTAAGCGAAGTAAAATGTCCCTTCGGAACAAGGTGACACTTTACAAAACTTGCATAAGGCCCGTCATGACTTACGCGAGTGTGGTGTTCGCTCACGCGGCCCGCACACACATAGACACCCTCCAATCCCTACAATCCCGCTTTTGCAGGTTAGCTGTCGGAGCTCCGTGGTTCGTGAGGAACGTTGACCTACACGACGACCTGGGCCTCGAATCAATTCGGAAATACATGAAGTCAGCGTCGGAACGATACTTCGATAAGGCTATGCGTCATGATAATCGCCTTATCGTTGCCGCCGCTGACTACTCCCCGAATCCTGATCATGCAGGAGCCAGTCACCGTCGACGCCCTAGACACGTCCTTACGGATCCATCAGATCCAATAACCTTTGCATTAGATGCCTTCAGCTCTAATACTAGGGGCAGGCTTAGGGACCCCGGTAACCGTACTCGTCGAACTCGACAAAGAGGTCGACGTGCAACCTAACCCATGCATCAGCCCGCTGAGTTTCTCGCCGGATCTTCTCAGCGGGTCGCGATTCCGATCCGGTAGTAGATTCATTCGCGAAACAATTGCTCTTGAGTTGTTAGGTCTCCTTCGGAGGCGCTCGGGCAGTTGTTAGCAAATCCCACACCTCTTGGCTGAGCCTTCGCTCGCCCACCTGTCCTGGTGAAACTGGAAAGGCCTTCGGGCCACCAGTAAAGTTTCAATCATAAAAAAAAAAAAAAAAAAAAGTGTGTGGTTCATTGGTTCCGTATCAATAACCTATTATTGAATAGTAAGAAAACTAAATGTATTAAATTTTCTTTAAAATGTATTAAATCATCTTTAAATGTGAGACAAGTAGATAGTAAAAAGATAATTGTTTCTGAGGAATCATTGGAGCTTGTTTAGTCAACCGTATATCTTGGTATAACAGTGGACTCCAAACTGCAGTGGGGACCTCATATTCATAAATCGAGTAAGCTCAGCTATGCAGCATACGCAGTAAAAAAATTAGAATGTTAACAAACGCGGACACGGCTCGTTTAGTTTACTTTAGTTACTTCCACAGTGTCATGTCCTATGGCATTTTGCTATGCGGCAATGCGGCCGATGTAGAAATGATATTTATTCTGCAGAAAAGAGCTATACGTGCTGTTTATAACATGCATTCAAGGGAATCCCTGAGCGAAAATTTTAAAGAAATTAAAGTTCTCACTATGCCATCCCAGTATATCTTTGAAAATTTGATGTATGTTCGTAAACATATTGAGGAGTTTCCTAA
Organism: Bombyx mandarina; assembly: GCF_030267445.1. Taxonomy (NCBI): domain Eukaryota; kingdom Metazoa; phylum Arthropoda; class Insecta; order Lepidoptera; family Bombycidae; genus Bombyx; species Bombyx mandarina. Next base: position 6,124,340 of record NC_143216.1, read on the forward strand.
AATGTCGGACATACATAATAGAAATACTAGGAACAAACACAAGCTTGTTGTGCCGATGAGTAGGTTACATAAGATACGAAATTCATTCGGGTGTTTGTCTGTGCGCCTGTACAACAAAATCCCACAAGATGTTCAGAGCCTACATATACATAGGTTTAAGAAAACTATTAAAGAACATCTGTGCAATAAAGCTTACTATAAAGTCAATGATTATCTAGAAGATTGCACAAAGTGGGAATGAGTTGCTCGCTCCGGGCATTTCAATATTGTAATAATTGTTATGTTATTATTACTTATTGTAAAAATGAATATTTAAAAAATCTAATTCTTGCCAATTCTTGCCAATTCTTCTCAGGACGGAGGCTAATTCTTGTGAATTGGCGGTAGTTCTATTGACGTTCAACAAGTATGTACTTTCATTTATGTTGAATAAAACTTTTTTGATTTGATTTGATTCACTTATCTTATATTGATTAATTAATTTTATTTTTTACATCTTCATCCTAAACAAGAGTTACCGAAAACAAAATCCACTAAAAGTTAATTATTTTATCCATTCCAGCCGCCAACAAAGATTTACATAATTGTATGTTTGTTCGTAGAATTCTCATTTTTCCAATCTGTGGAAAGTCGGAATTGTCATTACTTGTGATTCGTTTAGAAATGATTTCCTCAAACTTCTTCCGGATGGATTCCTCCTATTATTGTATTTGTTTATACGTGGTGGTAAGACCTCTTGTGAGTCCGCACGGGTAGGTACCACCACCCCGCCTATTTCTGCCGTGAAGCAGTAATGCGTTTCGGTTTGAAGGGTGGGGTAGCCGTTGTAACCTTCAAACCGGCGCCATCTATGCGGGCTTCGGACAGGCTGCCGACCGAGAGGGCTGGTGGTCGTGGCGCCGACGATCGCTGGCCCGGCGTCCCGAGGGGGAGGGTGATGGGAGAGATGTGCTCCGCACTAAACGCTTCACTCACCTCCCCTTGCCTTTTCATGAGTTCTGTCTCATGCGAGGGTTGGACGTTGGTTGTTGAGCGACAGGTGGTTTTAGTCGGTTCGACTCCGACATGCCCCAACCTCCATCCCCAGTGGAGGGTGGGAGTCCGGCGATTTCCCCTGACAAAAAAAAAAAAAGCCGTTGTAACTACACTGAGACCTTAGAACTTATATCTCAAGGTGGGTGGCGCATTTACATTGTAGATGTCTATGGGCTCCAGTAACCACTTAACACCAGGTGGGCTGTGAGCTCGTCCACCCATCTAAGTAATAAACAAAAAACGTGTAATATTATGAATTATATCATTAATATGTAGTATTATTAATATTTAATTCACAACACACACTTCTGCTTCACACTTCTGCTTTAGATAATATAATACTATTTTTTCTTTTTATTATAATAGACTACTCTTCAAACAATCTCCATCTCATCCATTTCTGAAGTCTCACACTTACTTCGTATCTTTAAGTTTATAACTATTCATTTTGAATTCGAATTACAAGTATTTATCCTTCCTCAGAGCGTGCCCTTAACTCTTTTGTAGCTCTTCTGTCACCGATATCACCTTTAAATTTCTTCTAATATAACTATTCCTAATCTTACCCATTCGAATTACACATTAATATTATAATTCAATTATATTATGTACTACATTTCGAGGTTAAGGAGAAGCAATTTATTAAAGATTAAGTAAAGCCATCAACCTTATTTTAGTCATCAGTTCTGCTAATACAATATAACAGTAACTAAAGCTAACAATGAAGCTAATTTACAATTAAAGTTATAAGATTAACTCAGTCTAATGATACTATTAAAAGTTACAGGAATGCAGAAAAAATAAAACATATAAGTTAAAATGTAAAAATGTTTATTTCTAAAAACATACCAAATACAATTTTTCCTTTTTTTGTAATAGGCACTCTTGTGAGTTTTACGCTCAAATGATGCTTACAAAACTTGGCTCACTAAAAACGAACGACAATATGCTCTTACACATACGAATAACACTTTTCCACGCTAAAACGGCTGACATTACAATCCCAATACTTAATTATTAAGTTTAAGTGATCTCGTTTTTATAATCAAGAATGGTTTAGATATAAAAATAATGAAATTAATTAAAACTATTTTTACGGTATAATCTACTTACTTACTTACTTCGTTGGTGTTGACTACATTATTCGTCCATGACCACGAAAACTGTAAAATATTAAAGAAATAAAAGTATTTCAGTAAGTAATAAAAGTATTAAATAAATTAAAAAATTTGACATGTCAGAAATAATTCAGTGACCATGAAAATGCCAAATTAAACCGTAAAAGTAATTTTGATTTTATCTTCCAATCTCGCAAAAACCAAAGAAAATACTAACTAAAATAAAATTGTAATCCTTTCACTGCGAACACACAGATTCTTAATAAATTAATACATGGTTATTTATTTAGAAGATACTAAATATTATAAGCATATAAATATTATAATGGCAGCCACGTGATGGCAAAAGAAAAAGAGGTAGGCAAGCTAGAAGATGGACAGATGATATAAAGATGATTGGAGGGACAATCTGGTCCAGAAAAGCTAGCAATAGAGAAGAATGGAATCAGCTGGAAGAGGCCTATGTGTCACAGGACACGCTGATCACTGAACCGGGAAACCCGATGTATTACCCGACTATGTGTAAATATCATTGTTTAGTATCAGCAATAAAGGCTTACAAAATATATATAATATATATATATATATATAATTCTAAGCAATCTTCTTTCGATTTCGATCTTTTACACTAAACCTACTTGATATCACATCTATTAACGTCCGTACAACCTCCAGAGCGATATAAGTATATGTACATTATATAAAGCGCGTATAAAAATCTAGTTCAAAACCACAGTAATTGGAACAATAAAATTTGTTTTGGCGCATTATTATCATTGACTGCTAGTCATAATATATTATTACAAACAAAATATTCATAAACATGCAAAGAATATAAATATATGTATATATAAATGGAAGAAAAATAATTGTTTCACCTAAAGCTAATTTAAACATTTCATTTACAAATTCGTAGTTTAACATAATTAAATGAACATACTCTCCGAGCAAAGTTCAACGAAGTTGAAACAGATTTTCGGTTTGTACCTGTAAGAAACAAAATTCGTTATAGTATTATCTATTTTCTTAATTATAATTAATAAAGATGAAGAGGTCGGGATTAAATGTGTATTTGAAAAAAATGCGACAAAAAAAACAAAATGTATTTATATATTTTTATCGCCCTTGTAGACAGACGAGCATACGGCCCGCCTGATCGTGAGTGGTTACCGTCCCCCATGGACTTCAGCAATGCTATGGGCAAAGCCAAGCTGCTGCCTACCGTATAATACTCTCCACAAGCTTCGTTTGAAGAAGGATATGTCGTAGCGTCCGGGAAACACCGGGGAGGAGAGGGAGCTCATTCCAAAGCCGGATGATACGTGGCAAATAAGATCAATCAAAAAGATGGCAAAGAAGAAGAAGAAGAATGAATTTAGATCTTCGATTTAACTATAAAGAATATGATTGCATCCGAGACGAGTAAACCAACTTCGTGATAGTAAGTGGTTACGGTCACAAAGAACACACAAACCTCGCTAAAAGATAGACATGTGCACTTCTAAAAGCACGTAATTTTAAAGATATTTAATAGCTTTTGTTAATATAAAATTCAAGACTTTTTTTTCATGGCCATACTTTGATAGCCTTCCGCATCACCCAGTTCTTTCAGATATATTTCAAATCTAAATTAGTCATTTCGTATTTATAGTTATATTAATTTTTCTCAAATTTCACGAACTCACCTTTTCCTTTTCGATATGACCGTCACAGATTCACATGACCCCATTTGTGTTCACTCAGGAATTCAGGTCGCCTTCTCTGGAATAAGAAATTACGTGTTGGAATCAGTATTTACGGTCAAATAAAAATATTCAAGGAACATTATCATATTTCAAGGTATATTGTGTGGCTTTACCATTTTTAGAGATATTACGAAAATCTTCGAAATATTATGGAAGATTAAACATAATAGTAAAAATTACAAGATTAAAATTGCTAACCAAACGAAAAAAAATCCGTTTTAGGTTTACGACTAATAAAATAAGCCTTCTAATCTATATATTAATACGTGAAGCAAAAACTTTGTATCCCTTTTTACGAAAATTGCGCAGACGGAGGAGTATGAAATTTTCCACACTTATAGAGAATATAGAGAAGAAGTGCACAATCATAATATTCTTTTAAAATAATGCATACAAGATACATTAAATCAATAAAGAAAATATTACACACACTACCATGTATTTGACACACACACATATACTCTTTATTTACTGTCAAACTTTTGTAATTGCTTAAAGTCTGTAGTCAAATTGAGAATAGGTTCGTATTGTTTATCTTTAATATTACGAGTATTTGTCTATAGTGTAGTCTTGGCGAAATCTGTAACAATAGGACCATAATAATGTTGAAAGTTATAATTTTAATTAATTATAGTCGAATTTCGACTACTGCGGGACCACTAGTATTTTATTATTTCACATAACATGTTTACCTTTTTTCTTCGCAATTTGATACATTCAGGGCAAAACCAATTTCCTGACGGAGGAACTTTAATTCCGACACACTGAAAATGATACCACTGGAAGCTGCATTTCGGTTCGTCACAACCAATCATTCTAGATTCGGATATGAATTTTCCACAATAACAGTACTCCGATTCCCTTTTGGGGCTGTATTGTGACTGCTCTTCAGGCTCATAGTCTTCAGTGATGGGAAGAACGTGACATACGTGCATTGCGAACAACCATTTTTTTAATCCGCAACTGGTACACCAAACGCTTTCTGTACCGTGACGCCAGTATAGATGTTCAAGTAGGCGTTTATATCCGCAGAATGACATGGCGCAACCGCCGCACACAGCGACTGACGTGAATTCGCCAGGAGAACTTTTTGAAGATGCCATGTCGCTCCAAACTTTAACTTTATTTATGGATAAAGTTTTAAAGATTGTTGGAAAGATTTAAAATTTGTCCACCTGACGGCGAAATAACGCGCGCAAAGTTTATCAACAGCGTACAAAATCACAGAGCTTTATCGTTAACACATCCTTCACTGTATCTATTCCTGTACTAATACTTAACATATAAACTTATTTCTTTTATACTAATAAAGTTTTGGAAAACGTGAAAACAAATTAAAAGAACTCATTAACAAATTACTTGTCGTTTGCAATTTAAAAAATAAATCATTTAAAATTAAAAATTACATTGCATCTCTCCTTTGTTTAAAATATCCATAATCATACGGTGATTACTTAATGAAGGAACTTAATTGAAAGTACTTAATTTTAATATGCACTTTCAATTTTCAACCGAAAATAACAAAAGGATCACTAATCACCAATGTTTCTAGCAATTGCTTAAATACCTTTTTAAGTTAAACGTTATTAGTACCAAATAAAATTCCAAAATTTTAATCGCCTAAGAAAGCTAATTTAAATAATATTTAGTCTACACATAATCAACCATTTAACTATAAAAAAATACGATTTTTTCCGAACTCAATAGAGTTTAATGATCTCCCACTGAGATCCAGCCATTAGAACACTTCCCGAGACTGAAGTTTCAATTGAAATATCTTCTTTGAGTCTAGTTATCTTTCAAATAGAAACTGCACAAAGAACTCCCCATAAAGGTTTAAGTAATATTACTTGCTTTAAGTCACCTTTGTATAGAGATTGATCTCCTACCAGATCTTTTAGCTACAACTTATAAGTATTCTCTGTTATTTAAAATTGTAAATCTCTTCATATACTTCTAATTCGTCAAAGAATCAACAACCTCTCATTACCTATACTAAGAAACTATTTATTTATCTCAAACCAAAAAATAATGCTTAGACTGGCGAATGAACTCACTGTCCACCGGATTTTACGTTACTGAAACCTATTGACATCACAACGTAAATATTACCACCTTTTAATAATTGGAGACATGAGGTCTAAAGTCTAAAATGTAAAGTATAACAAGAAATAAATAAATGGTGGCTTTCCGCTTAAAACGGAACGCATTACTGCTTCACGATATAAATAGACAAGGTGGTGGTACTAACTCTCCGTACGGGCTCACAAGATGCCTTGCCACCATTAAATATGGAATTATTATTTTTCTCATCCAGATTTCATTTTTTACTACACCATGTCAGTCATGTTATTCCCTTATTGTGCACGATAAATGAATGACATGACTCTGCATTCGAAACATTTGTTAAGTACTTTTGTGAGTCCGCGCGGGTAGGTACCACCGCCCGGCCTATTTCTGCCGTGAAGCAGTAATGCGTTTCGGTTTGAAGGGTGGGGCAGCCGTTGTAACTATACTGAGACCTTAGAACTTATATCTTAAGGTGGGTGGCGCATTTACGTCGTAGATGTCTATGGGCTCCAGTAACCACTTAACACCAGGTGGGCTGTGAGCTCGTCCACACATCTAAGCAATAAAAAAGAAAGTAAATAAGTAATTGTGTGAGTAAGTTCAGATTTTCGTGAAACTTATGTTTGTATCAAGGAGGCTATTCTACCGTACTGAACATTCTCTAGCAAATTTCAGAACACACAGAAAACATATTTCATTAGAAAAATTGGGACCTGTCTAGGGAACTTGAACACCGGCATAGTCGCACAACGCGCTGCCACAACGACTTCATCTCAAAATGAAAATGAACAGTATACGTATTATGTAACCATCGAAAATGTTTATTCACGTTTGATAACCTTATAAGACCTTTATATAAGAACAAAGGGAAAAGAAGGTTGAAATTTTAGTGGCCGATCTAAGGACAGTATCCGCTCGATAGCGATTGAACTTGTCGTCGAAACAGTAAAGGGAATGCGCACAGTGCGCAAACGGCCGTCCCGAACACGCCTCGACATTTGCCTTGAATACGAATATATCTGCGTCTGACCTTATTCAATAGCCTTTTTCCAAACGAACAGTTTTATCGTCTTTGTTATTTCCACCCAATGAACACTAACCCCTTAAAGAGAATGGTTGTGACGCGTACACGGAATCCTTATTTTCGTAAGAAAGCAAATCTTAAAGAATAGCTTTATTATTTAATGGAATTGTTAAATGTGCTACGGTTTTTGTTTTGAAATTTATGGACAAATTTTTCTAAAAATTAAGAGAAAATTGAAGTCACAAACATCTACGGCAATGATCAGATTAGAAATGAATCAGATTAGGAAAATCACAACAGTACAACGGTGAACCCAATAAGTTAACAAAAAACATTTTGCGATCGTGTGGAATTCCGAACACAAAATCATAAATAATATAGAATTCCAATAACGGTCCTTCGCAACATTTTGTTTTTCACGAGATGCTCAGAATTTAAATAACAAAATAAAGTCGAAGTAAGAAAAAATATAGTAGCAGCTACATTCTTGATTCTTCGTTGATTTTTACTGACATAATGAATGCGTGAGCGAGCACGAATTTATGTTTGGGTATTCGTTATTTCATGCTTCAATGATAATTATATTATCTATATTTTTAACAAATTTGCATAGAAATAGATTTTCAAAGTTTAATTTGGGGTAGGAAAGTACAAACTATTTATTTTAACTATAATTTTTTTTTTTTATTATTACATTACACTGTTGGAAATCTCTATTGTGTGGTGCTTAGCTAGCTGTACAAGCTAATTATTATACTTAGGAACATAAAAACTTCTAAATTTTGAGAGATCCATTTCATTCAATATTGAGTACTCTTGTACAATTTTGCTCTTTAGTAGACAGTGAGGTAGAACGCAGAGCCTCCTTGCCACCATCGGATGCGTTACCACCCGTCACCCCAATAGAAGTTAAAGACTTGATCAAAGACCTACGTCCTCGCAAGGCTCCCGGTTCCGACGGTATATCTAACCGCGTTATTAAACTTCTACCCGTCCAACTCATCGTGATGTTGGCATCTATTTTCAATGCCGCTATGGCGAACTGTATCTTTCCCGCGGTGTGGAAAGAAGCGGACGTTATCGGCATACATAAACCCGGTAAACCAAAAAATCATCCGACGAGCTACCGCCCGATTAGCCTCCTCATGTCTCTAGGCAAACTGTATGAGCGTCTGCTCTACAAACGCCTCAGAGACTTCGTCTCATCCAAGGGCATTCTCATCGATGAACAATTCGGATTCCGTACAAATCACTCATGCGTTCAACAGGTGCACCGCCTCACGGAGCACATTCTTGTGGGGCTTAATCGACCAAAACCGTTATACACGGGAGCTCTCTTCTTCGACGTTGCCAAAGCGTTCGACAAAGTCTGGCACAATGGTTTGATTTTCAAACTATTCAAGATGGGCGTGCCGGATAGTCTCGTGCTCATCATACGGGACTTCTTGTCGAACCGCTCTTTTCGATATCGAGTCGAGGGAACCCGCTCCTCCCCACGACCTCTCACAGCTGGAGTCCCGCAAGGCTCTGTCCTCTCACCCCTCCTATTTAGCTTATTCGTCAACGATATTCCCCGGTCGCCGCCGACCCATTTAGCTTTATTCGCCGACGACACGACTGTTTACTATTCTAGTAGAAATAAGTCCCTAATCGCGAAGAAGCTTCAGAGCGCAGCCCTAGCCCTAGGACAGTGGTTCCGAAAATGGCGCATAGACATCAACCCAGCGAAAAGTACTGCGGTGCTATTTCAGAGGGGAAGCTCCACACGGATTTCCTCCCGGATTAGGAGGAGGAATCTCACACCCCCGATTACTCTCTTTAGACAACCCATACCCTGGGCCAGGAAGGTCAAGTACCTGGGCGTTACCCTGGATGCATCGATGACATTCCGCCCGCATATAAAATCAGTCCGTGACCGTGCCGCGTTTATTCTCGGTAGACTCTACCCCATGATCTGTAAGCGGAGTAAAATGTCCCTTCGGAACAAGGTGACACTTTACAAAACATGCATAAGGCCCGTCATGACTTACGCGAGTGTGGTGTTCGCTCACGCGGCCCGCACACACATAGACACCCTCCAATCCCTACAATCCCGCTTTTGCAGGTTAGCTGTCGGGGCTCCGTGGTTCGTGAGGAACGTTGACCTACACGACGACCTGGGTCTCGAATCAATTCGGAAATACATGAAGTCAGCGTCGGAACGATACTTCGATAAGGCTATGCGTCATGATAATCGCCTTATCGTTGCCGCCGCTGGCTACTCCCCGAATCCTGATCATGCAGGAGCCAGTCACCGTCGACGCCCTAGACACGTCCTTACGGATCCATCAGATCCAATAACCTTTGCATTAGATGCCTTCAGCTCTAATACTAGGGGCAGGCTTAGGGACCCCGGTAACCGTACTCGTCGAACTCGACAAAGAGGTCGACGTGCAACCTAACCCATGCATCAGCCCGCTGAGTTTCTCGCCGGATCTTCTCAGCGGGTCGCGATTCCGATCCGGTAGTAGATTCATTCGCGAAACAATTGCTCTTGAGTTGTTAGGTCTCCTTCGGAGGCACTCGGGCAGTTGTTAGCAAATCCCACCCCTCTTGGCTGAGCCTTTGCTCGCCCACCTGTCCTGGTGAAACTGGAAAGGCCTTCGGGCCACCAGTAAACTTTCAATCATAAAAAAAAAAAAAAAAAAAAAATTTTGCTCTTTTCTTGTTAGATTTCTTCTTCTAACTTCTTCTCTGATGACACTAGAGGAGACCGATTCAGCATCTATCGACATCAATACTTATTGACTTTTTCTTAATTGGATAGATTCTTCCCATCTTAAAATTTAACGTTAGTCTAAACTATTAATTAATTGAAATTATATATGCTGCAATTGTGTCATAGACGTCAGCTCTTTTCACCAAAACCTTTTTTTTTCTTAACTTAAACTACTTCCTGTTTAGCTTCATAATAAGTACAAGGACTTGCTTATACTAAACTAATATTATGAACCTCGCACACTATTAAATGAGTGAATGTATCTGTAGAGTCTATGTAGTTTAAATGTGCACGATTGTATGAGGATTGTAGTAATGTTCTTGCAGCTCTAACACTAGGAACAATCTAGGGACTCTGGTAACCATGTTCATCAAACTCGCTGAAGAGTTCCGAGTAAAACCTAGCCTGCTGAGTTTCTAGCTGGGTCTTCTCAGCAGGTCGATTCCCGACCAGTAGTAGGTGCATTCGCGAAGTAGCTGTCCTTGAGCTGTTTGGTCTCGAGACACTGTCAGCAAATCTCACCCCTCCTGGCTGAGCTTGAAAGAGATTCTAGTCATCCTTCCATTGTAAAATAAAAAGAAATGTAACAATTTACTAGAGTGTGTGTATCTATCTGCATTTAGTTTTATTTAATCGTAACGTTATATGTAATGTCTTTTTTTGGACTTTTAATTTTAATGTTGAATATAATTGAATACAAAAAAAAAGATAACTATTAAATCGGTGGTATCTACACGAAACTGCTTAAATAGCATAAATATGTTTTATTTATTTTTTAGTTAGTACTTCTAAAGCATTTAGATTTATTTGTCTCATTTAATAATTAATGTCTTTTATTTCAGGCTTTTGTGTTTCTGTGGTCCAAGTGAAATGCATATAGGAATAATGGCTAAGTTACGTTTCAAACCAAAATGCACAATGGTTTTTATAACTCGGACTTTGAACAAACAACACAGAAAAAGTGGCAGACGTTAAAAGCCAGATAAACAGAATATTTTCGTAGTGTTTGAGCTATTTTACAGTCGAACGCTCGCTTTGGCTGTAGGTGCGGCAATGCTCGAGAATTCTTCTACAAAGTTATCGGAAACTTGGGAAGTTCTTCACAATTCATCCGCATCACTTCACCTTACTGCGGATTAAGTTTGGAAAATTCTATGTTCGTTTCGTTGCGTCCAATTTTGATTTATTGCTGACTATATTCAGCTGATAACGACGGCCCACATGAAGATCTTAAAAATTTATTGCTGTACGATTTGTAGATGGGCTATTTTTCAAAATATTTTCCAGAGCGTTGCTCTATCAAATATACCATAGACACATAGAGACCATTAATGGAACAAGAAGCATCACACTCGCAAATCTTAACAATAGCATGAAAAAAAGACGAAGGTGATGTTGGTTTTAGTTCTCTTAAAAATGAAATTACATCAATTTCTTCAACTTGGACCGATGTACATAAGTCCGTAGACATGAAAATTGGACCTACAAGAAGCTTACTTGACTAAAATATAAAGTAAGTAATATAAAAACAATCATGTACTGGCGTGATGAGTAACACAAATTGTTACATTCTTAATTTAACTTCTCTTTATTAAAAAAAAACAGAAATCTATATTTTTCAACAAAATAATAAAAATTAATTTTCCAGAAATTTCCATCATTGATGAACAGTATAATATATTATAATAAATATTTCGCAGGTACAGGACTACTCAACCGATAACTTTTAAAATACACATCTAACAGGTGAGGAAGGACTTCTTAACATATGTTTAAGCTATTACTTTGATCGCGAGTACTTAAGAACATCGACAGCTTGTAGTACTGAAATTGTAAAGAAAACAAATTATTTGTATTACGTATCAATCCTATTACTAAAGGTAAATTAAATGACTGAAACCTCAGATTTACTCGAGAAACGCTCTAAATAAATGGAAAGTAATTTAGAATATTCAATAAGTCATTCAATCTATCAAATGGTTTGATTTAAGCAGACCGACTTCGGACGCGACCGTTTTAAATACAAAAGTTAGTTCATTTGCTGAATAATTCAATCGGCGAAGTCGCAAAATTAATACAATGAGAACGATCCGCGGTACCGCAATAATTCAGCATTTTATTGGCGGCCCTCGAATGCTTGCTCGAACGCAATCCGAAGGGGAATCGCCTATAAAAGCACGACCAAACAACCCTTTTAAGTAAATATTTATTTTTATAACGAAACACTTTCGTTTTAAACTGGAAACCTTCAAGATTACATTTCGGAGGAAAATTTTGTAGAGCCCTGTTGTTAACGAGAAAATTGAGGAGGCTTTCCCAGGGCAAGTGCTACGTTTTAAGCCTCTTAAGTACCGTTACGCAAGACGCGATCAAACCTAGCCTATGCGGTTCTAGAATAAAAATCTTATTCCTTTAAAAGAGCAATTCTTGTATATATATATATAATCTGAATCTCGGAAACGGCTCCAACGATATTCATAAAATTTAATATACAGGGGATTTCGAGGGCGATAAATCGATCTTGCTACGATTTATTTTCAGAAAATGTTGTTTTATTCGTGTTTTCAATAATCAACTTTATCGATAATCAACTTTGACTCTTCCCGACATCTATTGGCGAATAATAATACTATTTTTACTGCTTTAAAGACACAAAAAATTGGCGTTATAAAAAAAAAATCCGAGCAAAGTTCGGTCATCATCTAGTCTTATCTTTAAGTAAGAAATGCTATAGAAAATATTATAAAAATACACTCTTGAATTTTGAGCGCTTATTTAAAATCCGGGTGTGTAGGTATCCGATTTACATCTTCATACTAAATCGAGATTGCCTACTGGTAAAAACATTAGTATTAAGTGGCTAAAGCAGCCTATAAACATTACAACTTTCGATATATGTATTCGTAACCCGCAACATCTCGGACATAATGGTAATAACCCTTCTACGCATATCTGTTCATAAAATATTTATAACTACTGACACCATGCACCCCACGGTTTTTTTACAATAAAATAATTTTTTCTTACACTATTTTTAAGTAAAATTTATTAAGATTTATTTTCTATTTTTAGTTGGATTTTCTATAAAAGCATATTTTGTTAGTTTTTTAAACTATTATTTATTTTTCATAATTTAGTTGAATTTCAATTTTTTTAACTTTTTTTTTCAATTTCTTTTTTTAGTATTAAATTTTCATCGGTCTTTAATAAGTATACTAAATTTCAAGTTAATCCGACGTTTTGAAGGGGGTCAAAATCATGTTTAAAGATTCCGTTACAAACATACATACGTCTGAAGCTAATAAAAGCGTATTAAAAAAAGAATACAACTACACGAGAGGTTTTACTTTTCTAAATGTTTCATTCATTTTCAATTCATGCTAACATTTACTTATTCCCACACTACATTTTACTGTACAACCTTGAATCAAGATACATTACTTCTGCGGATTCGATTCCCACTTCGGACAAACATTCGTGTAACGTACAGGTATGTATGTTTGTTATTTGTTTGTTGTTTGGGTTTTCAGTTTCTATATAGCTTATATTCAAACGTGCATATTAATACAAATATTTGTTACCGCTTACTAAAACACAGGGAATGCTAATTTGGGGCCAGGTGACCCAGTGAGTCCTCGATTATTTCTGCATAATACTGAAGCGCACAACCCACGTAGTGTTAAGTTGTTACTGGAGCCCATGGACATCTACAACGTAAATGCGCCACACACCTTGAGATATAGTTCTAAGGTCTCAGTATTGTCACAATGGCTGCCCCACCCTTCAAACCGAAACGCGTTACTGCTTCACGACAGAAATAGGCAGGGTGGTGGTATCTACCCGTGCGGACTCACAAGAGGTCCTACCACCAGTAAAAACGTGTCCTCCGTGCCCTCCACTTACATTGAAGCGGCAACTAGCTTGAATTTAGTTTCAATTATTAGTTCATTAGAAAGAGACTTGGCTGTGTCCTCGCCATTGTTGTTGTGAATCACAATGACTACTTACATTCAGGTAGGCCGTATGCTTTGTACGCCTTCAAAATCAATAGTAAAATAATTATTTTTACAAAAAAGTATTTCCAGAAGTAAATATCAATGAACTTAAAATTGACACAAAAATATTATGACAATTAAAATGTATATGGAAAATCAACGTCCGCTTTACAGTAATCCTGTCAGATGGACATGGGAACTCTAATGAAGAGGTAATCTTACCAAACCGACGTGTTAGAGAACATTTTATGTTTACAATCATTAATTTTCAAAATGATATTCTTGTACCTTTAAACGAGCAATTCCTGTATATTAATATCTATATAATCTGAATCTCGGAAACGACTCAAACAATTTTCATAAAATTTATTATACAGGGGATTTCGGGGGCGATAAATCGATCTAGCTACGATTTGTTTTCAGAAAATGTTGTTTTATTCGTGTTTTCAATAATCAACTCCTCCCGACATCTATTGGCGAATAATAATACTATTTTTCTTAATTGAGGGCAACTAACCGCCTTAAAGACACAACAAGATGGCGTTATCAAAAAAAAAGCCGAGCAAAGCTCGGTCATCGTCTAGTGTCACAAAAACAAGATTAAAGTTTCAACCGTTACACACATCCACTGAATACGTTGAAATATCATTGAAACAACGTTTAGTCTACAATAAAAATCTCGTTATACCATTGTAGCAATAGCACTCAACAGGACCATATGTCCGTATATAATCTAATAGGCACTTTTCTTTTGCGAGGGTTCCCAAATCCCTTTTTTCGTACACCGTAAAGGAAAAATTTCAACATTGAGTACGAAGGAATATCGCTTAATGCCACTGCTGTCGTCGAACCGAATCAAAAATCCTTTAAGACACTCTCGCCATTATAATTTTATGATACTGCACATCTTAACACGTTTTATAGCAAATTGCTTTTGTACAGAAGGTATTTATGACTTTCAATAATCATTATCTACCGTTATTTTGTTGAGCACGAATTATGGAAATAACTTTAATACTTTCTTTAAGAGTCTAAAGAACGAGGCCTTTGTGCTCTGAAAAATATTCTCATAGACCATTTCGCCAAACGACAAGAAATAGCAATGCTATCACTTCCAATATCTAATAACATTATAATTATTACTAGATGATGACCAAGCTTTGCTCGGTTTTTTTTTGATAACGCCATCTTGTTGTGTCTTTAAAGCGGTTAGTTGCCCTCAATTAAGAAAAATAGTATTATTATTCGCTAAGAGATGTCGGGAAGAGTTGATTATTGAAAATATGAATAAAACATCATTTTCTGAAAATAAATCGTGTTTAGATCGATTTATCGCCCCCGAAATCCCCTGTATATTAAATTTTATGAAAATCGTTAGAGCCGTTTCCGAGATTCAGATTATATATATGTCGCATCCGGGTCAATAGTTCGGAATATCAACGATACACAAACGTCAAAGTGACAGAATGGCCGTGTCGTGGTTGACGACTTTTAGTAATATTAAGACGGTGGTTTTGATTATTATTTTAAATGATGAAATGTTGTTTTGATAAATATCACAAAATGAAGGGTAGACTCCGTAACGCCACAGTTATAAAATGGCGGTACGTGGACAGAGTCGTGGCATTCGTGTCAGACAGTGATTCCGTCCGTCTCAGCAGTGAGTCTCTGACGGTCAGTCAGTCAGTCAGTCGGTCTGTCGGTATGTGCAACGAAACTGTCGGTTTATCCTGTCATTGTGAAAGTTGTGTGTGTTGAGTTTCACTACCATGACATGGGGTAAATTGGGATCCTGGGGTAAATTGGGACAAACCTGCGGAAGATTCTCAAAGTACCTGTAACACGGAATCTACCTAATTTTGTTTATGTTAATATTTATCAATGTATAGAAGAAAAACCAAGTTAACTATGGAAGTACTAAATATGAGTTAAGTTGGTCCCAAAAATTCGTCAAATTAAATTTAAAATAGTGGTTGAAAAGTGCGTTTTAAAACAGCTTAAAGAACTTTTAAAAAAAGTAATATTATCGTTGTTTTTTCAATAAGATCACAGTGTATATAAGTTTTTAATACACCTGGAAATACCACAACAAACGGTAAGTTGCAATATTCTTATTTTAAATACAATATTTCGACAAAATAAAAAATGTATATTTTTTCCTTTCTTTTTGGGGAAAATTGGGACGTATGTAGGGTAATTTGAAACGAGACTGGAAAAATTAGGGACGAGAAAACACAAAATTGGAACGCCAAAAGACAAAATAGGGATGGCTTGTTAGGGTTGTCACTGATATCTTATAATAGATTTTTTAGCCTATACTATCACTTAATTGCGTGATGTAAAGAAGGTTAATGTGTTTATCAGTTAGTTTATGTAAGTATTATAGGTAAAAGAAAAGTATATATATAATTACTTTTTTTCGCGACATTTACCTTGTAATATCTGCCCGGTCGTATGTTCTTTATAGCAATAAAAAAAATTAAAAGTTAAAAGAACTCAATCGAATCAAAACTTTTGTTATTTCAGAATCTATTCACGCGTCGAATCATGATTTTGTTAACATTCACAACGAACACACACAAATAAAAACAGGCCTCAGATTTTAAATGTAACATTAATTAAAAATCCGAGATATCCAATTATGAGTGAGTGAATTAATTGAGTTTAGTTATTTAGCTTAGAAAGAATTTCTTTTATTTTTGTTATTATTGGCAGTAATCAGATAAAGCTGTTTTTTTATCTTATTCACCTGATATCTTACTCTTGCTCAAAGATCATTTTGAAAATGTTGATTAAATAAAATTGTATTAATGCATTTCCAGTCCTTTTGTTTTCTATTTTTTATTCTATTTTGTGATTTTGGTTCAGAGTTGTGATTTTTAAGGAAATTAAATAATAATTTTCTAAAATATAACATGCACGTACTTTTTTTGATCATTGTATTGTTGATTATCATTCACGTCACATCGCTTCGGAATAGAAACCAGCTTAATTTACACTATGTTGTGTATTGTGCTTAAATTATGGATTGTATTCATCATTTCGGTCCATATAAATAATTATATGGCACCTACCTATATATCGCAGTACTGCGAGTTGACAACCCTTACAAATATCCCAATTTAACCCTTAACCGTGTCAATTTACCCCGGACGCTGGGTAAATTGGGACGGCCATTATTTTACCGATTATTTCTTTAAAATGAATAATTAAAATAATGTAACGGTTTTTATCACCTAGGTACGTTCAAGACTCAACTTATTTCTTTGGTTGAGCAGTGACTATTTAATTGGAACTATTTTAAAATTCAATCTGAAGGTCGATTTTGTCCCTATTTACCCCATTGTACGGTAACTATTATTGAAAAGTTTTATTGACTAAACTGAGTTCAATCGAATACGAGTGATGACGAAACTACCGCTTAGCCATCCCTGACGTGTGCCGACATATATATATCAGAATTGCTCGTTTAAAGGAATGAGATGTTTTGTAATTTAAAATATCATTAACAACATTTACGAAGTAATTAGTTTGTAATATTTAAATTTTTAATACGGTAATAATTTTTGTTTTTATAGGTGGGCAGACAGTACATAATTCATTAGAAGTTCAACTTCCACTAAGGCCCTTAAATATCACAAAGAAAAGTCGTCTTACATAAGGCTAAGGTTTTTTTGCATAGAGTGAAAATTATTTATCAAAATGTATTAATTATGTTAATGCACTGTCGATTGCACCTATAATTGAGGTGACATCTGCCATGAACTTTTGTCAATTTGTCAATGTTTTGTATTGATGATCACTTTGTTGGTGCGACTTAATAAATAAATAAATAAATAAATAAAATGAGTTTATTTACCCAATTTACATTGTTAATCATAGTTAGTCTTTTTAAAGTTTTTAAAACTCAACTAACGATTCTCTGGCACGGCCATAAATTCTATACTTTTGTAATATTTTTTATAGACCAACGAACTCAGGAACTTTCTGATCTTCAACTAACTCAACTACAGAAATTACATTTTTGCGCACTGAAATTTTGAAGCTTATATTTATTTAGCGTATTTCCCTTGGGCGCTTTTAGGCTGCTGATGTATGTATATTATGCCAAATTATTGTAGCAAACTGATACTGCCATCAAGTCTATTAACTTATGAGTCACGCACATATTAAAAAATGTAAAAAATATTAATGTAGCATATAGAAACACATAAAGATCATAAAGTGAAGGTCATCGACCACCTTGAAACATAGATTAAGGCGTTTAATGAGTTTGTTAAGGACACAGCTGAAAGGTATGGATACTCGTGGCATAATTAAGCAAAGTGATCGTGCGTGCAATCAAAAATTATAAATGTGGTGTCGTGGGACACCAGGTAGGAACGAAGTTCCTTCGGCTAATGTAGAATCGACACAATTTGCAAAAAAAAAATCGTGCTCAATTTTATGTAGGTTTTCTTGATTTTTCTCTTAAATTTTGCTGATTAGTTTTTATTTAAGTATAGGAAAGTATTTAGGAAATTCAGTATTTTAGGAAATAATAAATTACGTAAAATAGAAAGAGAATGGATGAGAGAACGAAAAGAAAGAGGGAGAAAGAGAAAGGTATTATACACTACTCGCTTGTGTATGCGACTGTCGCGCCTGCGCACGTCTCATTTAACGGTTTTATTCCACGCACTTTTTTCCACGGATTTTTTTTTCGTACGGTTTTACTATCACATATTTTTCAGTTCGGTCGCGCAGCAAAATCCCTATCCCCTCCAAGCCTGCCGTAAGGAACTTCGTTCCAATAATTACGTTAAACTTTCTGTTGCTAAAAACTGCATCTCAAGTTTCATCAATAGATTTATAAAATTTAAGATACAATATAATAATAACGAAAATCACGGAACAGTTATAAGATTCATTAATATCAGACACGAAATGAGAGGTAATTTGAGAGCGAACAATAACAATGTAATGAACTCTAATTGCAGATGTTTCGTTAAACAAAGAGCTATGAAATTTACGAAATCAAAGTACACATTACACAATAACTATTGTAGCTAACACAAACTAACTAAAGTATAGTATAATACTACGATATTACTAAGTTGTATTACACTAATTTACCTTAAAATTAGAATTAGAATAACTAATATTGATTCGCCGGTAAGAGTAGTCCCATCTATCGCGTAGTGCCAAGTAGTGCGTAGTGCCAGTAGCCAATAGTGAAACGAATATCGAAAGATCTAGTAGCATCTAGAACGCTCGAGATGTATAACGCCATCTATTGTCAGATAGCGGAAACACAATACTGAACTTGTGTGGAATATTCTCGACGATTCTAGGGATTCCGTCCCGACTATAAACGCGTTGCAAAGATGGCACACATACATATACTTCATTTTGGATCCTCCCGATCAACTAACGGTGCTTTTAGGTACCTCAAGCACCGGTCATCGTTCTCGTCGCTTGGGACGCAGGGCTGGACGAGTAAATTAACCCACAGACACAGCCCACTGAGTTTCTCGCCGGATCTTCTCAGTGGGTCGCGATTCGGTGGTAGATTCTGCGAAGCACGGCTCTTGCTAGGGTTCGTGTTAGCAACGTCGTCAGGTCTGAGCTCCGTGAGCTCACCTGCTAATTAATGTTACACTGATATGGTCTCTCTAGAGACTCTAGACCATCCGCTTAGGTAGGAAAAAAATAAAAACACGCAGTCAGTTAGTAATCGGAACTCTAATCGAAGCGAAACAGTGAACGGATCACCTGAAGCGAAGCGGAAGAAGCTAATTGTGAAATGTAGTAAGTGTTCTAAGTGTTGAATACAGTGTTAACTTGTAATCCGGTAGAATTTTATCTATCCCGAACTCCAGCGCGTAACAAATTATGTGGGAGAATTAACATATGATGCTAAATCAGTTACTTTCACGTTACAGGTGAACTCTATTACCAGGAATAGCTTGTGGCAAGCAGTTTTTCTTTTCAGCGTCGTCATCAATATTGGAAATATGAAAATTCGTGAAAATCCTACGGGGACGAAGACATTAGCATATTTATTAATATCATCCAAACGGGAAGCGTTCCGCTATCGATAATAACCCCAGACGAACGATCGCTTTCGTATCTTAAATGACAGACTCAAGTTATTGCAAGTTAATTCACACATAAATTCTTTTTATAAACGATGTTAGGTAAATATATTATTATCGCTTTTTTTCTTTTTTTTTCTTTTTTATACAATTAGAGAAACTCACGGCCCACCTTGTGTTAAGTGGTTACCGGAGTCCATAGACATTAACAAAGAAAATGCCAACACCCACCTTGTCACATGAAGTCTCAATTCTATAGTACATATGACAGCTGCACAAACAGTTATCTTGTTATTATCTTGAATCTAGTGATACCGCTAGGTCAACTGCATATATCAAATCTATTGAATCTTATATGCTTAAGTTACGGACATATAAATAAATATAAAAATCATTATCAGAACACAACCAGTTGTTCCACAAATAAAATTCAAATTAGATGCATTCCGAACCTTCGAATGTAATGAGCATTAAATTTAATATCGCCATGTTACACCCAGCTCTGCGAAGAATTTATGACCTACAAACGTTTTAAAACAATAAGAAAACAAAAGTCATAATATAGAAAAGAAATGAGCGAGACGTTACAGAATTATTTGCATCGGAGAAAACAATGCCGTAATACCCGTCTCTAACAGAGACATATAGCAAGAGCCACTGGGACAGCCTCAGTATTCGAGGCACGTACGATCCAGCTGTATTATTTTACATCGGCCTTAACAATAGTACAGCTACGTTGCAAACACTCTGCAAAAAAGCCTTGGCTGACAGTTAAACCGATATCTTCACTATGTTTTTTTTTATTGGTTAGATGGGTGGACGAGCTCACAGCCCACCCGGTGTTAAGTGGTTACTGGAGCCCATAAACATCTACGATGTAAACGTGCCACCTACCTTGAGATATAAGTTCTAAGGTCTCAAGTATAGTTACAACGGCTGCCCCACCCTTCAAACCGAAACGCATTACTCCTTCACGGCAGAAATAGGCAAGGCGGTGGTACCTACCCGTGTGGACTCGCAAGATGTCCTACCACCAGTAAACTATGTATTCACTCAATTTTTTCGCAGTGCGTAATTGTATTTTTGCGTTTTTAATTCGAACCAATTCGTTTTCAGCGTCTGGTATGCTCTAAAAATCGTATTATTGTAATATGAGCTTAATAAATACTTAGAAGTGGCAGACGAGAAATCGCTGTGCCAATTACCCGACTTTAGCATTACAATTACAATTAGCGTACTCCAGTGGCTTCTGTTTCGTAAGACATTTCGTACGCAATCTTTGGAAGTTGTGCGTACGTAATGTCGAATCCTATGATAGGAAGTAATATGTACATAGCCTAATGAATATCTCATTAGTCGTTTGAAACGGCTTCTTTATATAAGCTTCATATTATACTAAAATCATTTCGTTTATCTTGTTAATAGTCATAATATCTATAATAGTCGATGTGTGTATTTGTGTATGTTCAATATATAAACCGATGTGGTGAGACTGATTTCGATAAAAAATTCAATGGGTGGACGAGCTCACAGCCTACCTGGTGTTAAGTGGTTACTAGAGCCCACCAAATAAATGCGCCACCCACCGTGAGATAT
The DNA here is from genome assembly GCF_030267445.1 of Bombyx mandarina. NCBI lineage: Eukaryota > Metazoa > Arthropoda > Insecta > Lepidoptera > Bombycidae > Bombyx > Bombyx mandarina. The sequence continues at coordinate 6,145,758 of NC_143216.1, forward strand.
AAGTTCTAAGGTCTCAAGTATAGTTACAACGGCTGCCCCACCCTTCAAACCGAAACGCATTACTGCTTCTCGGCAGAAATAGGCAGGGTACCTACCCGCGCGGACTCACAAGAGGTCCTACCACCAGTAAACCTATGATCTATCGAGTGATTTTGTGAAGTTTGGTAGTAATCGGATGAAAGTCAAACCAAAGATCGAAGGCCAAGCGACCAGTTCCTGACCGTTTTCGATAAATTAAAAGATAGAACATATTGACGGAAGTTCCAATTTGAAATGGTATTTATTTTTGCTGAAAATAAGCCGCTACGCAGCTGTCTACGATTCACCACAGATCTACTTTTTTTATTGCTTAGATGGATGGACGAGCTCACAGCCCATCTGGTGTTAAGTGGTTACTGGAGCCCATAGACATCTACAACGTAAATGCGCCACCCACCTCGAGATACAACTCCTAAGGTCTCAAGTATAGTTACAACGGCTACCCCACCCTTCGAACCGAAACGCATTGCTGCTTCACGGCGGAAATAGGCGGGGTGGTGGTACCTACCCGTGCGGACTCCCAAGAGGTCCTACCACCAGTGATCACGCAAATTTTGCGGGTTTGATTTTTATTACACGATGTTATTCCTTCACCGTGGAAGCCAATCGTGAACAATTTGTTGAGTACGTATTTCATTAGAAAAATTGGTACCCGCCTGCGGGATTCGAACACCGGTGCATCGCTACATACGAATGCACCGGACGTCTTATCCTTTAGGCCACGACGACTTCACAAGGCACAACTGTCTATAGGGCAACAGCATGTTTGACCTTAGAACTGCAAAATCGTGGCTCCCACAAAAGACACTAATCGCGCGTTTGGAACCTGCACTAGCGGAACCTGAGGCTTGGTAATGTAATAATAGTGTCCCATAAACCATTCTATCTTGGAATACAACAAGCCGGCGGCTTTTAGCTTCAATTATCGTAAATAATAATATAGCCAGATGTAGGTGTCTCCTAAGTTTTATTACACGCCACAATTACCTACCAGTTTTTTTTTAGTAAGTTGGACAGTCTAAGATCATGGCTCTGCTGGTGTTAAGTGGTTGCTAAAATTAATGTAAGTATATTATTAAATGAATTTAACTGTTAATCTTGTGACATCAAATGAAAATACCATTCATATTATAATTTGGTTACACTATCCTTCAATCCGAAACGCTCAAAAGCCTCGGAGTAGTAACTGATAGTATATGTCTACTATTATCAACGTGGTAGCTAACATTACAGAGTGCTAGCAGTAAAGTCAGGAAGGAAGATTTTTTGATAATATGTTTAAGGATTGCCAACGGAAATTACGGTATAATCTATATATATATATATATATATATATATATATATATATATATATATATATATTTCCATCCGGGAGTTCATGTTACGTCCTATATGGCGGTTTTTACCGATGATATTGCATCCGACCGACTTATTGCGTCCTGTATATGGACGCAAGATTGTCCATTTCTCAAATTCAGCCAGAGGTAGCCGAAAGATCCGTACAATGCGTGGGTAAAATATTGGCATGGACGTTATTTTGTCACCGGATTGATTCTCAGCGTATTTCTTAGTTCCGCTGTTTGGCACGCGAATTTTGGAGGTCGCTTCTCCGCGGCGTATATCGGTAGCGTATATTGGATATTTTGTTTACGTATATTGCACCGATAATTTGGCTTCTGTATATAAAAAAAGTTTTTATCAATTGCAATTTGTGGTTTAATTACGTCACACAAAAGGACACCGTTCCGAGGGAAACGCGGGAATAACAGGGGTGAGGGGGCGGAGTTAGCATGCGTCATGCAAGCGCCGTGATTTTGTTTGCAATTCTGTTCCGGCCGGCGCGGGCGCAACGACGCCTATAGTGTGAATCAGTATATTAGAGAATGTATAATAATACTTTTTATCAACGAATCACGTGAGCGGAGCCGCGGATGAAAACTAGTGTTGCTTACATACGCATTACAGAAGTTTATTCAGTTATAGCCAATGATAAAATAAACTAGACTTTAATTAGTCGTTTTTAAATAATTCTTATTCTTAATCGTAATTGATATGCCAGTCTCCTTTCATGTTCAATTTTCGCAATTTTTTTGTTTTTGTTTTGTAGACACTTATTATTTAATTATGAGTATTGTTTTTTGAATTATATAATTATGGTTTTAAATGTACTTAATTTGTAAAAATAAATAATAGTTTAAAAAAACTAAAAAACACGCTTTATATAAAATTCAACTAAAAAATAGAAAATAAATTTTAATAAATTTAAATTGAAAATAGTGTAAAAAAATACATATTTTATTGTAAAAAAAGCGTGGGGTGCATGGTGTTATTAGTTATAAACATTTTTCTGATAGATAATAATATGAGAAGAAGAATTATTATTTCAATAATATCTTAAAAAGCACCTCACGCTTTTTTTACAATAAAATATTTTTTTTTATTCATTCATTCATTTTTTAGTTGAATTTCAATATTTTCAATTTTTTTTCCAATTTTGAATTGTCATCGGTCCTCGATAAATCTATAGAGTTTGAATGAAATCTGGCCGTTTAAAGTGGGTCAAAATCGCGTCTAAAGTAGTCAGTTACAAACATACAAACATACATACAAGTGAAGCTAATATAAAGCGTGTAATAAAACTTGATAGTATTGTCGAAAAAATTGTTTTATTTCGTGTTCATAGCTAAATTTATAAAAATGACACTCATATAAATAATGTACTCACACATAAACCTAATTGGTAGAAAGCTGAGAAAGATGAGAGAAAGATGTTCAATCTCGTCTAGAGGAAACCCGAAGGTGGATAAGTTATTTAGAAGGATTCGCGCCCTTTCACCAAGCGTACTGGCAACTAGCTAGGACCCTCAAATCGGAAACGATCGCCAATATACATTCCTTCGTAAGCCTTTCAGGCCAACCCTCGGCTTTTGATAAGTTAATTGCTAGAGAGGTCGAGCCCAGAGCTTCCCAAAAACCCTCAGACGCGTTACCCCACATTACCATTAACGGAGTAAAAGAAAAAATCGCGAACTTACAACAAAGGCAAGCCCCCGGCTCCACCAGAAACAAATGCCGCATTTTTAAAAATGTAACCCCCCCCCCCCCATTGGGCATACACAAACCTGGAAAACCTAAAAACGAACCCGCCCGATCAGCATCCTCCCAGTGTTAGGCAAATTATGCGAGTGAATATTACGCAAACGCCTCTGGGACTTCATCTCCTCGAAAGGCATCCTGATCGACGAACAGTTCGGATTCCACGCGAAGTGCTCGTGTATTCAGCAAACGTACTGCCTCACAGACCTCATCTTAGTAGGGATAAATAGCGTAGACCCCTCTCCACGAGGGCCCTCTTCTTCGAAATCGCGAAGGATTCGAAAAAGTCTGGCGCAACGGCTTAATTTACAAACTGTATAAAATAGGCGTGCCCGACAGTCTCGTGCTCATCATACAAGATTTCTTGTGGAGCCCAAATACTAGCTTCTTCCATTTGACTCTATACAGAGGAAGGCCGTTCGGATTGTCGATAATCCCATTCTCACGGATCGTTTGGAACCTCTGGGTCTGCGGAGGGACTTCGGTTCCCTCTGTATTTGTACCGTATGTTCCATGGGGAGTGCTCTGAGACATTGTACGAGATGATACTGGCATCTCGTTTTTACCATCGCACCGCCCGCCAGAGGAGTAGAGTTCATCCATACTATCTGGAGCCACTGCAGTCATCCACAGTGCGTTTCCAGAGATCTTTTTTGCCACGTACCATCCGGCTATGGAATGAGCTCCCCTCCACGGTGTTTCCCGAGCGCTATGACATGTCCTTCTTCAAACGAAGCTTGTGAAGAGTATTAAGCGGTAGGCAGCAGCTTGGCTCTGCCCCTGGCATTGCTGAAGTCCATAGGCAACGGTAACCACTCACCATCAGGTGGGCCGTATGCTCGTCTGCATACAAGGGCAATAAAAAAAAAGCCTTTCGTTTCGGTATCGAGTCGAGGGAACTCGATATCTCGGCCGGAGTTCCGCAAGGCTCCGCTCTCTCCCCGCTACTTTTTAGCGTGTCAATTAACGATAAAACCCGGTCGCTAGCGAATGCATCGATCCTTCTTCTTTCTTTCACAGTCCAGGTCTCAACCTCATATAAAAAGATGGGGAACACCAGTGCCCTTACCAGTCGGACTTTGGTGGTCTTGGTGATATTCCGGTCCTTATAAGCCGAGTTTATCTATGGCCGATCGCGTTATGATTATGCGCCGCTTAATTTCTTCCTCCGAACCACCACTGCTAGTCACTAGTGAACCTAGGTAGGTATAAGATGAAACAACCTCACAGCTTACAATCTCGGTAATCTCCGAGGTATTGTTATTGCTTGTCCACTATAATCATTTTGGTTTTGTGCCTGTTGATTCGGAGACCAAGGCAACTGTTTCGACGCGATTTAGCAATTCTTTTGCTTGTAGCAAAGATCTGATTGCCAACTGGTTACAAGCCAGCAGAGTAGTATCGTCAGCATCACGAAGATTGCATATGTTTTTGCCACCAATGGACACACCATCAGTCCAGTCATCTAGAGCGATTCTCATAATTGCCTTAGTGTAAATGTTAAACAAGAGAGGTGACAAGATACACCCTTGCCGGAATCCAGCGCTAGGACGCAGAGGTTGTGAGGCAACGTTGTCTAGCTTTACTGAAGATGTTTTGGCACTCCCATATTTTCGAGGGTTTTCCATAAATGCGGCCATTTAACAGAGTCAAATGCTTTTTGAAAGTCAACAAAGCAAATGAACGTTTGCATGTTGAACTCTCTCGGCTTCTCTATTATTTGTCGCACAATCAAGATCGGTTCTCTGGTTCCCTTCCCCTTTACAAAGCCAGCTTGTTCTGGTACTATTTGTGTTGCTAAACAGCTTTTTAAATGTTCATTAAGAACATGTAGAATTTTGCTGCAGTGTGATTGATATCAGGGCAATAAGACGATAATTGCTACACTTCCTTGTCGAACCTTTCTTATGCAAAGGAATAAAAAGGGAGTGCGTCCATTCTGTAAGCCAGGTGCCAGATTTCCATATCTTGTTACAAATTGCATGGAAGATTTCGACACCACTCTGGCTAAAATCTTTAACTGTCTAGATTGGGATGTTATCACTTCCTACTGCTTTTCCAGTTTTAAGATGTTTGATGGCATGACGAACTTCTTATTTCAGTATTTCTGATTCGCATTCTTGGATATCTGATGTCGTTGGGGGTAAAATTTTGCAGTCGGGGTCAAAGAAGAGAGCTTGGCAATATTCTTTCCATCGGTCTGAAAGTCTTCTAACTCTGTTACTACACATCCATCCGATTTCTCAACAGCCCAGGTCTGACACTTAAAGTTTTGGGGATTACACTAATTTTCCGGTACATCTCTTGCTTCGTGTTTTTCAACATGCGCTTCAACTTTCGAGCAGATCTCTCTCAGAAAGTTATTTTTATCCCTCCTACAGGCTGTTTGAATGTTAGCACCAGTTTGTTCAGTATTTGCACTTCAACTTCCTGTGCTTTTTTGTGTCGTCTCTCTTCCACCAATGGTAAAGCTTCATCACTCATCCAGTGCTGATGTTTTTGGTTTCAGATTTGGTAGGTTTAAATGTTTTCACTGCTTCTCAAATCATTGCTTTTGTTCTATTCCAAAATTCTTCAGCCGTCAGTTGATCATGCCGTTCTTTTCATTTCTTTCCAACTCTTTTCGAAAGATACAAAAAAAAATGTGGGTGTCATGAGGAGCAATTATTTCGCATTCATTAATTTTTCTTGCAACCTGAAGTTTAAGTTGGAATTTAGAGACAAGGATCAGATCCGTAGTCGGCTCCACCACTCCACCTTGATTTTATAAGTATATAGTCAATTTGATTTCGGTATTGAGCAGCTGGTGAAGTTCAAGTGCAGCAACAAGCCTGCGTGGATGTTGTTTGAAGAGTGTGTTCGCTATCGATAAACCATTGTCATCTCGGTGGGTCGCAATTCCGTACCGGTGATAGATTCAGCGAAGCACAACTCTTGTTAGGGCTGGTGTTAGCAAATTTTCTCAGGTTTGAAGCCATGAGCTCACCTACCCGTAAGGTCATAACTGAAATAGTCTCCTAGGCTACCGGCGAATAGGAAAAAAAACCGGCATCCAAACCCAAAGCTACATAAATTTTATTTTAATTGACTTCATAAAAGGAGATGGTTCTTGGGATTGGTTCATTGGGATCTATTATTTATTACATTAATCGAAGACGGCAGCACTCCAAAAAGTATACGGTATCGATATTACTATAAGTTTAGGAGGAAGCAGCAACCTCAAAACAATTTATGGAGTACATACAGAAAAAATATTCGGTACCAATATAATCTCAAATATAGAAAGTAGTCATGTAATTAGTGGAATGCATAGAATAAATACAGGACAATATACGGAACCGATATATCCATACATTTGGATGGATGTCGAAAAACTGATGAAATGTATGGAACAAATACAGAAATATACAATGTGACCCATGATTTCCATCATGAACGGATGCAAAAAACCAGCGAAAATTATTTCAAATTGAATATCTTATTTTCGAATTTAAATAAAATTTATTGTCGGTAATAGAATTCACACGACACCAATGTAACTATATTCGCACGAATAACAGCTTAAAACCCATTGGAAAAGGTGGATGCAACAGGGTTCGACTATGAAAAGACGCAAGAAGTCTTCATCGATTTAAATATATATATAAAAATGAATTGCTGTTCGTTTGTCTCGCTAAAACTCGAGAACGCTCGACCGATTTGGCTAATTTTGGTCTTGAATTATTTGTGGAAGTCCAGAGAAGGTTTAAAAGGTAGATAAATATGAAAACGCTCGGAATTATATAAAAAAAAACAATTTTGCTTTCCTTTTGATGTGTCCCCCGTCGGACGAATTCCTTTTGTTTGTTTTAAGTTCATTTTATACAAGTTTAGGTCTTTTATTGGTCGACTGAGGCACTACGAAGTCTGCCGGGTCAGCTAGTATAAAATATAAAATACCTCCACTATAACTCTAATAGTAGGCAATCCCAGTGTGCATTAAATAAGCGATTCGAGATGAGAATACTACAAAAGTTTTTAGTAGAAGTATCCCGGTGGCCGGTGGGATGTATACCTTCTAACGAATAGCCTATGATCTTCATATATATATTTCAAAGCGGAATACACTAATAATAACAATAACACGTTACGAAAACTACTCCTTTTGCGATGTAGGCGTTGTCTAACAAAGGATTTTAGATAAAACATATTTCGAATGGATTTTTCAACTACTATCGCATACGCTACAACAACGCAAATGCATTGTAAAAGTTGTCATGGCAACTGTCGCTATAGGACATAATAATATGTTTATGGATCTTAAGCAACTCGTTGTCCCGGGAAAATACGTGTCTCATCCTTTCTGAATAACAAATTAAGCACTGGCGTAACCAGAACACATTTAGATATCTATATAAGCTAGAGAATTTAATGTTTGAGATTTTATTACTTGAGTTTTATATCTATGTAATCTTAGATTCGAAAAAGCCTTGTTTAACTTCTACCCTTATCTTCCAATCCTGACGAATTTTCTTGAAAAAACTTGAGATTAGACCTTAAAGAAACTCAAGGGAATTCAAACATATGGGTTTGTTTTAAAAACAAAAGCTATTTTCGATTATACGCTCTTTTGGATTATACAAACCAATTTAACGTTAACGCTAAAACTAATTTAGGAAGTCAATGACTGTGAGTTGTCATCATACATTTGTTGGAATATTTTTATTGTGAAAACTACCTGACCCGACAGACTTCGTAGTGCCTGAATCGATAAATAAAAGACCTAAACTTTTGTATAAATAAACTTGAAACAAACAAAAGGAATCCATCCGACGGGGGACACATCAAAGGAAAAACAAAATTGTTATTTTTATTAAATTTCGAGCATTTTCATATTTATCTACCTTTTAAACCTTCTCTGGACTTCCACAAATAATTCAAGACCAAAATTAGCCAAATCGGTCCAGCCGTTCTCGAGTGTTAGCGAGACTAACGATCAGCAATTCTTTTTTATATATATAGATATATCATATTTACTTGGATCTAGCGGAGGCTTCTACAATAAAAACGAATCATGTTTTTATTCACGTTCATTTATAGCCTCGGGCACTATACCTCAGCTTCAGGATACCTAGCCATGGATTCGAAAGCTGCTAATTCACCGAGCGGTGTGAAATGGACCGAGTCATTCCCGCACAAAGCGGTACTGATGTGCGACCGTCCGTTGCATCCACCCACAATTATATTTGCATACGACCACCTTCGGTCAATGGTACAAAGTTACGAACAACCCGTAAGCACATAATTTGTTGAAATATGAATTTCTGGCTCGAATGGCTCTAAACAGATAGCTTTCGGTCCGTCTCGTATTGTGAACTACTATGAGACATAAATGCCACAGTCCGTCTTGTTAAGAACATTATATATTTTATTAATGTAATTTAAACAAACGAGCTAGACCATTTTCTATACTAATATTATAAAGCTGAAGAGTTTATTTGTTTGTTTGTTTGAACGCGCTAATCTCAGGAACTACGAGGGCTGTACTAAAAGTATCGGGAATGGAATATTTCCACTGTTCCTGTCATATTAAAATCTTTTTAATTGAAAACTCCTTGGTTTTAAAAATCGAATACCATTTATTTATTTAAAAAAAGATTCTCGGTCTTGTCACGAAGTTTTGTCAAATTTGTTTAGTCGTTGAGAAAATGGAATTGACTCAAGAAAATTCAAGAGCAATGATTTATTATGACTTTCGAAATTGTTTAACACGAAAACAGTGTGTTGACCGGATGATTTCTGCATTTGGTGATGAAGCCCCATCCAAAACAACAATTTATCGCTGCTTTGCTGAGTTTCAAAGTGGACGTGTCAAGCTCAGTGATGATCCCCGTCAAGGTCGTCCAAAAACTGCAGTCACCCAAGAAAACGTTGATGCTGTGCGTAAGCTGATTGAGGAAGATCGACATGTGACATACTGCGAAATTCAGGCAACTTTAGACATTGGCATGAGTCAAATACAAATAATCTTGCATGAACAATTAGGTGTAAAAAAGTTGTTTTCCCGATGGATACCGCATTCGCTCTGTGAAGAGCAAAAAGCGGCTCGCGTTACTTGGTGCGTCAGAACTCTCGACAGATTCCACGCAGGATCCTCAAATGCTGTATACAACATTGTATCAGGTGACGAATCCTGGATATACGCGTACGAACCCGAAACAAAAAACCAGTCACGAGTTTGGGTGTTCGAAAATGAGTTAAAGCCAACAAAAATTTTTCGTTCACGGAGTGTTGCAAAAAAAATGGTGGCCACGTTTGTCTCCAAAACCGGCCATGTTACGACTATTCTTCTTGAGGGACAAAGAACGGTTAATGCAGAATGGTATGCTAGCATTTGTTTGCGACAGGTCGTTTTTGAACTCCGTAAAGAGAACTGCAACCGCCGCATCATCCTCCATCACGACAATGCGAGTTCTCACACCGCGCACAGAACAAAAGAGTTTTTAGAGCAAGAAAACATAGAATTATTAGACCATCCGCCGTACAGCCCCGACCTAAGCCCTAATGATTTCTATACTTTCCCTAAAATAAATAATAAATTGCGTGGACAGAGATTTTCATCACCTGAAGAAGCTGTGGACGCCTACAAAACGGCCATTTTGGAGACCCCAACTTCCGAATGGAATGGTTGTTTCAATTATTGGTTCCATCGTATGGAAAAATGTGCCAAATTTCGCGGAGAATACTTCGAAAAGCAATAAATACATTTTTAAATAGTAATGTTGTGTCACTTCGTTAATTCCCGAAATTGTCAGTGCCGCCTAGGTACTGGTCCGATATGAAAAAAGAATTATCAGAATCGGTTCGAGCATTCTCGAGAAATCGGTGAACATACATAGATAAAAAATTGTGGTCGAATTGATAACGTCCTCTTTTGAAGTCGGTTAAAAAGCGTGATTTTGGTACCTTAAATGGCTTCTTAACATTCTATTATTCAAAAATATTTTCACTTTCTATGTAAATGTAGAGGCGGGTAACATTTAGCGTTATGCCAAAGTAACTTTTCCACGCGGACGAAGTCGCGGGTAAAAGCTAGTTGTTAATAAGTTGCTGATTCCATTTCTACACTATAGTCATGAAACTGTTAAGATCATTTTATTTAAATTGCAGTACTATAAGCAGACGCAAAATTAACAACAAACTCTATTGAAGTATGATTAAATATATTTATATAGTCAATTCTCATACCCATCGTTTATGTAAATATTATTGTTGAAGTATTCAGACTATTAACTTGTAGAATAATTCATGAATTAAATACTAGTTTCATGACTAGCATAAACTTCTTTTCACTTCCGCTCTGTCAAAGAAAAACGCGGGGCGACCGCATACAATGACAGCCATTGCGGATTGAGCGGAGTTATAAAACCTAAGAGATAGATAGATATAAACAATTATATTTTGAAGGCAGAACCAGGACGATCTCTGGAAGTGTAAGGCAATTTATGTATTTTAAGTAAAGCGATTATGTGAAATTGTAGTAATAAAGGAAGTATATATAGCTAAAGACTAAAGTTTGAATTTTTCGGCGAAAGCCAAAAATCCTAACAAAAAAGGTCGAAGTCACAATTGTATTTATTCTATAGCAACTGTCATCCAACAAATCGCACGTTAACTGCTTCGTGGCAAAATTAAGAATATCGATTCCTATCGGTACAGACTCATCATACATCCTTAAATCAGTAAAACTATCATAATATATAAATCAGGAAAAGCTATTATCGCAGTGTGTGATAAGTCGAACGTAATAATTCTAGTAGGTACTATTCATCGAAACGATAACAACGTGCCAACGTGGGACGGGGCTCAATCATAACAATTCTTAGAAACGATGTGGTCAGTAACATAATGTTTGTCATTTTTTTTTTTTCTAACCTACACGCTAGTAGCCTAAGGGTCTAATCCAACTACGCTCAGACGGGGGTTATATCAATAACATATCACTTCAACTAATTTTTATCACACCTTCATGTAATATAAAAAACACGCGTAAACAGCAAATCGAACTTACAATTTAATACACTTTTTTTACGCTTGTTGAAACTCAACATCAGGATATTACATCATTGTATTGTCATCGATGCTTGATGTGTGGGCAAGTTTTCAAGTTAATCGGATGTCTTTAAGTCGGTTAAAATGACGTTCAAAGATTCCGTTATAAAAAAACAAACACGCATACATACCAAATCAATAAAAGTGAGTTAACAATAAAAACGAATGTCTGTATTGTTCTCCTCTGTGCGTTCCTGGGCCATTCCGTCCGGTTCTAATGAAACTTGCATGGAAAGTTATTGTTAGTTCTTCGGGATACTTTTCTATCCCACTACGTGTGATACTTTTTTTATTGTAACGATTCAACTAGCTCACGCCTTACCTATATAGTTCTTCTTCTCCATCGCTCCCTCATTGCTGAGGATCGTGACTCCGTTTTAGCTTGTCGACTGTCAGCCTCCATCGGTTCCGGTCAGTTAATGATATAACAATTCCAGTAGACCATAGACATAACAAAGTGAACGCCGCCATCCAATTTTATCGAAGCCACAGAGAAGACTTCGATTTCATAAATACTGCCTAATCCCTCGAACCATAACGTCAGACTGATTCACGGTGGAAATCAGTATAATGTATCTGTTCATTCTGGTTCAGAATATAACCTACCACCAGTGGATAAGCAAAACCGACCAAATTATAACGAATGTTGACCGACGAAAATAATTTATTTAAATTTCAAAGGACGAAGTCGAAATTTATTCAAAAGTGATTACCGTGTTGTCACCTTAGATAAAAATTTGATACATTTTTTTGGAACGCCAGGCTAAAATGGAAGTGCGTATTATGAAACGTACTTATAACATACAGATTATAAATTATTCAATAACAACTATATAGTGAGTTTTAATAAAGAAAATAACATCATTTCAGAAAAAAAAAATGTTATAGCACATAAATATCATTAACGTTTGTACAAGTCAAACGGGGATCATTTTCCACGCGAGTGCCGTCTGCTGCATACAAACAGAATCACAGAGCGAGCGTTAAATACGTACGGAGCTCCAATTAACTTCGAGAAAAATGCGGAATTAAAAGCATGTTCCCTTTGCATTTCCCCTAGATTGTGAACCAAACCATGCGAGTGCCACCGCGCGATTTCCGAACGAAGTTAGTTTAAAATTTGTTCTAAATTCAAACGAAGTCCCTCTTTGTAGTTCCCTGTGGATACGAGATAAGGCTATTTCCAAAGTAAAATTTGTTTCCGTATTCGTTTTGCTTGACCTGTTTTGAATTAAAAATATTATTTTACAAGCAAGCAAGAAAACAATGCAAAAGTTATTATTATGTATAATATTTATCGTATAATAAAGTAAAATTGTAATAACTTAGTAAAGTTGTCGTAAAATTAAGAGTTTTCAATGAAAAGCAACGTAAATAATATCATTTATTATTGAAAATATACATTACTTAAAATATTCATTTTATAGCGCCTAGCGCTGATTATACTTGACACGTTATAAAATTTATCAGAGTATTACGACATCCTTGGATTAAATCTTTAGCAACACTCAAGCGTCTCAGCTACTTCACAACGTATTTAAGCTATTTATTTACACCTCGTAAAATTAAGTACATTCTTAATTATGAGTAAGCCCCCGCGCTATTAATAACACACACGCGCTCTAAACCACTTGAAGTATTTCTTTCATGAGCTCCACCTCGGCGCTTGACTTAGAGCGTTAACTGCAGAGACCGAGTGTTAGGTAAATATTTAGCAGAACTGTCTAATCCTTGGGGTTTTTACTGTGACGTCGGCACTTCGGGCCGTCCCTTTGTCATGCAGCGCGTCCTTTAATCAGGGTTGACACTCCCATATAAAAAATATATTATTTCAATCTAAAGAACACTCATCAAACATAATATCAAATGCTTTTTTTTCATTGCTAATCGCCGGTAGCCTTGAGGAGCGATTCCGGCTTAGAATGATTTAACTCTAATAAGAATATTGTCGTTAAACCTAAGTAATATGCATTAATGGCAACAATGCTAACATAAGACCGTATTTCAAGAGAATTTAATACCTTATTTTCTGTATTCTGAGCCTTAAACATAGTTAGCAAACTATACAATGTTGCATTTTTTAGTAGTACCAGAAAGTAGCCGATATGTTTAATAAAACCGCTTGTTTTTAGACAAGAGTTTAAAATGTCTATTCGATTATTGGTCTTTTTGTAGCAAGACTACCTATTAGTTGAAATAGGCATCAGTCCAGGAAGAGTTCGAATGTGCTACCCAATAAAACTTATTTAAAGTACATTTAATGACATAGTACCTAGAAATCAAAATAATCTTTTAAATTTTTACCAGTTTTAATAAGCAGACATTATTTAATATGAATGCCATCATTCCGCTTGAGCCAGCATCGAAGTCTCAGTTAAATATGACATATAATTAAATGGTTCAAGACAAAAATGGTAGAATGGTACCCATCCGTATGGTTATGCTATATACTCTGTCACAACTACTTAATATAGGATCAAGCAGTTGATTGACAGTAGATATTTTCATCTACTGATATTCCAGAGTCATGGTTAGATGACAAATAGGGGCCCATAGTATTACTAACATCAATAGGGTACGGTGACCACTCACTCTACTGATCGATAGAGAGTTGTCTTATATTACATCATATTGTACTGTAATGTAATTTAAAAAAGTATATTTATGCAATCTTCTAAAAGTATAATCGGACGATCTTATCGCTTAAAGAGATAACTTTCACATTCCGATAGAGGCACCCGTCACGTGCGGACGTGCTCATCGACCACTCGATTGCCCGGCCTTTGTTCGCCCGGCTTTTGTTAGCCCGGCCATTGTTCGCGCGGCCTGTGTTCGTGGTACATCTGCCGACCAAGTGTTTTTTTTCTGGAAGTTTTTAATTGTTTTGTTTCCTTTTGTTATTTCTGTGTTCGTGGTACATCTGCCGACAAACTGTCTTCCTGGAAGTGTTTAATTGTTTTGTTTCTTTTTGTTAATTCCGTTTTGTTGTGTTTTTTTTTCTTTGTACTGTAGTAATCGTGCCGCATCGCCACCTGTGTTCAATAGAACCGCTCAGGTCCGAGAATTTGGGGCCTCGCCGCAAGGCGAGTGTTTTCTAAGACCCAGGGTAGCCCCACCTGGGCACGTAGCCATCATGGACGCTGTATTTGCGGAATTTCTCCGGCTTCGCTACCCAAAGCTCACTTCCGAGTTTCAGGCCTTCAAGGCCGATCACACCGCGAGCCCTCTCGTGGACTCCGCCGAGCTCGCTGCTCCTGCGTCGCCTGTACCTGCGTGCAAAGCTTCTGCATCGAGCACCGCAGCCTCCGTCGTGCCTGCCGTTCCCGCGTCGCCTATACTGGCGAGTAAAACTGCTGCGTCGTCCGCCGTGGTCACCGTTCCAGCAGCGCGATCATCCGCGGCCTCCGTCGCACCCTCCAAAACACCTACTCGTAGGTCACCTGCGCCCGCCTCCTCGTCCTCCGACTCTGACTCGGAGATGGAGGTCGACCTCGCCCCCGCCTCATCGACGGATGGATTCACCCTGGTGCAAAAGGGTAAGAAGCGTGCCGCGGAGTCTCGAGCTCCCGCGGCCGCTAAAATTAGCAAAGCCGCGAACGCGTCGCGCCCCCGCCCTCAGACTCCCGTTGCGCCTCCAGCCCGTGCCACTCCGTCGCCGCGTCCGGTGGCACAAAATAAAACCCAGACCCCTCCCCCGGTAATCCTTCAAGAGAAGGCAGCTTGGGAACGAGTTTCCCTGGCCCTTAAGGCCAAAAATATCAATTTCACGAATGCCCGTAACCTCGCAAACGGCATTCAAATTAAGGTTCGAACACCCGACGACCATAGGGCCCTCTCTTCTTACCTCCGTAAGGAGCGTATAAGTTTCCACACGTATACGCTCCAGGAGGAGCGCGAACTCCGTGCCGTTATACGTGGCATCCCTAAAGAGTTGGATGCCGAGCTCGTTAAGGCCGACCTTCTCGAACAAGGCCTACCGGTTAACTCCGTACACCGCATGCATACAGGCCGCGGAAGGGAGCCATATAATATGGTTCTCGTCGCCCTCCAGCCTACCCCCGAGGGTAAGCAAATATTCAACATCCGAACGGTCTGTAGCCTTTCCGGAATCGCAGTCGAAACCCCACACAAGAAAGGCACACCTAGCCAGTGCCATAACTGCCAATTATACGGGCATTCTTCCCGTAACTGTCACGCGCGCCCCCGATGCGTCAAGTGCTTAGGCGATCACGCCACGGCCCTATGCACTCGCGATCAAAAAACCGCGACGGAACCGCCTAGCTGCGTCCTGTGTCGAACACAGGGTCACCCCGCAAATTACCGCGGATGCCCCCGAGCCCCTAAAATAAATCGACGCGTCGCCCGCCAAAACCGCCTCCGAGCTTCCGGCCCAGACATCAAAGCCTCGGCACCCTCTGTGTCGCAGGCTAAGCCAGCGTTCGTTTCGGCGCCGGTGCCCAGTGTCTCGGCCTGGGCGAAACCGCTGCCGTACACGAACACGGCTACAACTCCCTCCTCCGCGATTCGTCCCGCCCCCGCGACTCGTCCCTCTCCCGCGACTTGCCCTCCGACCGCGTCCGACAATCTCGCTTTAGCGATCGACTTCTTTCAGTCGATCAACTTTGAGCGCGTTAACGCTTTGGGCGACGCCATTCGCGCTGCCTCCACTGCACAACACTTTATCGCCGTTGTGCAAGAATACGCCGACGTATACGCGTCATTAAATACGTACGTCCTCCCCTCACTCCGCCGGTAATCAATGGCGTATATAAGTAGAATAAAGCCCCTATCCGTAACGATAGGATTTTTTAACGCTTACGGTCTCGCAAATCAACGTGATCAGGTTTCTGACTTTTTGCGTGACCATCAAATTGATATCTTTTTAGTGCAGGAGACCCTACTTAAGCCCGCGCGCCGTGACCCTAAAATCGCGAACTATAACATGGTCAGGAACGACAGGCTCTCTGCTCGTGGTGGTGGTACCGTCATTTACTATAGAAGAGCCCTGCATTGCGCCCCGCTCGATCCTCCCGCGCTCGCTAATATCGAAGCATCAGTGTGCCGAATCTCACTGACGGGACACGCGCCGATCGTTATCGCGTCCGTTTATCTTCCACCGGATAAGATCGTTCTAAGCAGTGATATCGAGGCGCTGCTCGGCATGGGGAGCTCTGTCATTCTGGCGGGCGACCTAAATTGTAAACACATCAGGTGGAACTCACACACTACAACCCCGAATGGCAGGCGGCTTGACGCGTTAGTCGATGATCTCGCCTTCGATATCGTCGCTCCGCTAACCCCGACTCACTACCCGCTAAATATCGCGCATCGCCCGGATATACTCGACATAGCGTTATTAAAAAACGTAACTCTGCGCTTACACTCGATCGAAGTAGTTTCAGAGTTAGATTCAGACCACCGTCCCGTCGTTATGAAGCTCGGTCGCGCTCCCGATTCCGTTCCCGTCACGAGGACTGTGGTGGATTGGCACACGCTGGGCATCAGCCTGGCTGAATCTGATCCACCATCGCTCCCGCTTAACCCAGACTCTACCTCGTCTCCTCAGGATACCGCTGAAGCCATAGACATCTTAACGTCACACATCACCTCGACATTAGATAGGTCATCGAAACAAGTTGTAGCGGAGGACTTCCTTCGCCGCTTCAAATTGTCCGACGATATTAGGGAACTTTTTAGAGCTAAGAACGCCTCGATACGCGCCTACGACAGGTATCCTACCGCGGAAAATCGTATTCGAATGCGTGCCCTACAACGCGACGTAAAGTCTCGCATCGCCGAAGTCCGAGATGCCAGATGGTCTGATTTCTTAGAAAGACTCGCGCCCTCTCAAAGGTCTTACTACCGCTTAGCTCGTACTCTCAAATCGGATACGGTAGTAACTATGCCCCCCCTCGTAGGCCCCTCAGGCCGACTCGCGGCGTTCGATGATGATGAAAAAGCAGAGCTGCTGGCCGATACATTGCAAACCCAGTGCACGCCCAGCACTCAATCCGTGGACCCTGTTCATGTAGAATTTGTAGACAGTGAAGTAGAACGCAGAGTCTCCTTGCCACCCTCGGACGCGTTACCACCCGTCACCCCGATGGAAGTTAAAGACTTGATCAAAGACCTACGTCCTCGCAAGGCTCCCGGTTCCGACGGTATATCCAACCGCGTTATTAAACTTCTACCCGTCCAACTCATCGTGATGTTGGCATCTATTTTCAATGCCGCTATGGCGAACTGTATCTTTCCCGCGGTGTGGAAAGAAGCGGACGTTATCGGCATACATAAACCCGGTAAACCAAAAAATCATCCGACGAGCTACCGCCCGATTAGCCTCCTCATGTCTCTAGGCAAACTGTATGAGCGTCTGCTCTACAAACGCCTCAGAGACTTCGTCTCATCCAAGGGCATTCTCATCGATGAACAATTCGGATTCCGTACAAATCACTCATGCGTTCAACAGGTGCACCGCCTCACGGAGCACATTCTTGTGGGGCTTAATCGACCAAAACCGTTATACACGGGAGCTCTCTTCTTCGACGTCGCAAAAGCGTTCGACAAAGTCTGGCACAACGGTTTGATTTTCAAACTATTCAACATGGGCGTGCCGGATAGTCTCGTGCTCATCATACGGGACTTCTTGTCGAACCGCTCTTTTCGATATCGAGTCGAGGGAACCCGCTCCTCCCCACGACCTCTCACAGCTGGAGTCCCGCAAGGCTCTGTCCTCTCACCCCTCCTATTTAGCTTATTCGTTAACGATATTCCCCGGTCGCCGCCGACCCATTTAGCTTTATTCGCCGACGACACGACTGTTTACTATTCCAGTAGAAACAAGTCCCTAATCGCGAAGAAGCTTCAGAGCGCAGCCCTAGCCCTAGGACAGTGGTTCCGAAAATGGCGCATAGACATCAACCCAGCGAAAAGTACTGCGGTGCTATTTCAGAGGGGAAGCTCCACACGGATTTCCTCCCGTATTAGGAGGAGGAATCTCACACCCCCGATTACTCTCTTTAGTCAATCCATACCCTGGGCCAGGAAGGTCAAGTACCTGGGCGTTACCCTGGATGCATCGATGACATTCCGCCCGCATATAAAATCAGTCCGTGACCGTGCCGCGTTTATTCTCGGTAGACTCTACCCCATGATCTGTAAGCGGAGTAAAATGTCCCTTCGGAACAAGGTGACACTTTACAAAACTTGCATAAGGCCCGTCATGACTTACGCGAGTGTGGTGTTCGCTCACGCGGCCCGCACACACATACACACCCTTCAATCTCTACAATCCCGCTTTTGCAGGTTAGCCGTCGGAGCTCCGTGGTTCGTGAGGAACGTTGACCTACACGACGACCTGGGCCTCGAATCTATCCAGAAATACATGAAGTCAGCGTCGGAACGGTACTTCGATAAGGCTATGCGTCATGATAATCGCCTTATCGTAGCCGCCGCTGACTACTCCCCGAATCCTGATCATGCAGGAGCCAGTCACCGTCGACGCCCTAGACACGTCCTTACGGATCCCTCAGATCCAATAACCTTTGCACTAGACGCCTTCAGCTCTAGGAGCAAGCTTAGGGACCTCGGTAACCGTACTCGTCGAACTCGACAAAGAGTTCGCCGTGCAACCTAACCCATGAATCAGCTCGCTGAGTTTCTCGCCGGATCTTCTCAGCGGGTCGCGATTCCGATCCGGTAGTAGATTCATTCGCGAAACAATTGCTCTTGAGTTGTTAGGTCTCCTTCGGAGGCGCTCGGGCAGTTGTTAGCAAATCCCACCCCTCTTGGCTGAGCCTTTGCTCGCCCACCTGTCCTGGTGAAACTGGAAAGGCCTACGGGCCACCAGTAATCCATCAATCATAAAAAAAAAAAAAAAAGATAACTTTCAGAGAACCATTAGTAGGAGAAGAATGAAGAAAATAAAAATGTGTATTACGGCGTACTCACAATTTGCAACATTAAACAACTAAAGCTGGATGCAAATTGCGAAAAATCGATCATTGTGACGAGGCTTAGGGGAGGCCTATGTCCAGCAGTGGACGTCTGTGGGCTGAAAAATATGAGATAGATAGATAGAACCCACTAAAGATAAACCACATATATACTTATCCAAAGACATTATGATTTAAACATCATTTTTATAATAATATTATTATTATAATACATTCATATACATACATATAAAATATAAATTATGAACAATACAAATACATAACAACGTTTAATACTTTAAGGCAGTCGTCAATATATTTAGACGTAGTTAATTGAAATACATAAATAGATACCTACACATTTATACACACCAATAAATGGAAAAGTAATGTTGCTTTGCCACGGATGAAAAGTGAATAATGTTTCAGAATGTCTTCTAGACACTAGGAATGCATTCCACAAACGAATTTTTTGCACCGTAAAATAATGGTTGTAAAACTCTATGGTAATGTAAAACATCCATAATTCCAGATTATCCAATGACCTCAAGAATAAAACAAATATTTCATAAATATATCACAAAAATTATCAAAGTGAATTTCGATCTGTGACAGATTGAAAGTGATGCCATAAAGTTATGAAAAGAAATGATCATTCCGAACTTATTTGCGTAAACCAAATATGAATATCATACAAAAATGTTGAAGCCACACGTTTGTCAAGTTTCACTTCCGTGTGATTGATTGATTGATACTTAACATCGGCATAGTCAAGGATAATAAATAGAAGACTGATAAAAAGAGCTAGTGTGGAAATTAGAGAAAATTAAGCAAACATCTCAAGGATCCTGCTGTTTCAAAATTCTTCAAACTAGTTTTCTTTAATTTGAGTACCCTACAATATTATTCTACAGTAATTATATAAGGGATAGGAAATAAAAGAATTACCAAATTCTATTTTGTGACGCTCAAAGAAAGTTGAACACCGTCAAATATAATTATTGGGTGGCCTTAAGCTTGCCTGGGCTCTCGGCTGTCGTACAAGATAATAGAAAAACAGTATTAACAATAGTTTTAATAAGAGTAGACGCATAACCAATGTACCTAATTAATAGCCGAACAAACAATTACCATTTGAAATACTAATATCAACACATTGACAGAGCTTGCTAAAATTAATATGTGACTTTCAATATCATTTTAAAATAAATCAAATTCATAATAAATAAATATCATGCTTCAAACTTTTGCAGCTGTCACCCCTATTGTCGTTAGGGTCTTTCTTATCATCGCTTTGTTTCTAATGATAAATTATTACAGCGCTTAGCTGTTTTACCTGTCTTTGGTGGGTGTTTGAAACTGTTAAGAGAAACATTAAAATACAGTGCTTCCTCTCGGAATTTCAAGTGCTATGGTTACAATCTGTAAAATTAGCAGAATTAATTTACTTTCAATTAAAATTTGCATATGGGTGACGATCTCGGACCAAGCTATCTATCTATAAGAACCTATACTCCAGCGCTATGGCGAAATTCATGTGGCCGATTTTTGGGGAATTAATTTAAAGATTAGACAAAAGATCCCTATCAGTCGAAGTGTCGAGCGGATGCACTTCAAAGTCTCACGAATATGTTGCCAACAGTAATATTTTTATCTGCAGATGTAGTTTCTCGTCACTTTTTAGTTAACTGGTGGTGGGACCTCTTGTGAGTCTGCGCGGGTTGGTACCACCGCCTGCCTATTTCTGCCGAGAAGCAGTAATGCGTTTCGGTTTGAAGGGTGGGGCAGCCGTTGTAACTATACTGAGATCTTAGAACTTATATCTCAAGGTGGGTGGCGCATTTACGTTGTAGATGTCCATAGGCTCCAGTAACCACTTAACACCAGGTGGGCTGTGAGCTCGTCCACCCATAAGCAATAAAAAATATATATAAATAGTTTAGTATTAGATAACATAAATATATGATGACCCGATTTGCGTATTTATTATTTTCAAATATCATTTCTCACATATACCATCAAATTCTGGGATAAGCTCCCTTCAGTGGTATTCTCTGAGCGACACGACATTTCCTCCCTCAAACGAATTTGGAAAAGAGCTCAGTGACAAACAGCACCCGTAACTATAGTGTTACTGATGTCCACTAGTGACCACTTACCATCAGACGGATCGTTTTCTCAACTACCTACGAAGGCAATAAAAGTCCTCGAGACACGATATTAATAGACTCAATTACATTAAAACAAAAACAAGCAGCGGATAATGGAACTTTAATTATTTTATTTAATATAATATTTAAATTATCTTGATCTTTGACGTTATGTTGTACCTGCTCCGGGATCAAACGATGACAATCATACAAAGAATATCTGACTTATCTTCTCAGTCATTTCTACTCTTGGCAGAGTAGTCGTGGTCATCATATCCCTATCACCATCATATGACTTATCAGGATACGATTTTTTCAACTTGATGCATCATTATTACTCGAGTTACTTACTCTTGTGAATTCTCCAAATATATTTCTAATTGAATTTTAAAACTACATACGAGTTATAAGAATTATTCAATAGAAATACCTACACGAAAGTAAGTTTATCTAGAGTTATACCAACTCGTTATTAAATTTCCAACTCATTTACAAAAGAACAACTAATAAGAATGTAGCTGATCAATTGATTTAACACAGTCTGCATGAGATACTAATGAAAAGCAAACTTTGTTAGCTCAACCTTTCCAATATTCGATTTACCGAAACGCAACTGGGTCAAAACCTATCCATCGCCAATTGGTCTGAAGCAGGTAAACTAGGGCACCGTTAATAGATTTTTGAATTATAAATGATACGAAAACACTCAATATTCTCCCTGTTGCTTTAAGATTTTTCAACAATTAATTCATTAATTTAATCTTAATATTATGTGACTATTGTAAGTAATTGACTACACACCTATTGTAAGATTTTAAAAATATAACCATCAAATCACAATACACATAGATACAGACAATATGAGAGGCTAGTAAAAATGATAATTAGATCGCATTTTATACAATTATGTCTTGATGATACTCTGTCCCTTTTTGTACAAAATGCGTTTGAATTCAACGAAAACTGTTATTAAAAGGTAATTCTTCGAAACGCAAGATTGACGGGTGCTCCATAAGATGGGAGCGTCATTAGCCGAAAGTGAAAATATATCCGGCGTTATCAAAAGCGCTTTTATCTCGCGAGATGACGTAACATTATCGCAATATCCGTGCGTTGTCGGCTGTCCCGCGCCATGAGAATATCAAGAAGATATATTTTCACGGAACAATGCCTCTCCGGTATCTCAATTTTCATTTCCCCTCGGCGGGACATCCGGTGTGATTTGTAGCACAAGATAATATACAAAACGGTGGCTTCGCGGGACGACCCGATACTTCGTCAGCACAAAATCTAGACCGTATTTCTTTATCGTGGATACTTTAACAAGTTTCTTCCATCATTTTTCTTCATCGGAAATAACAGCGATCCGTTTTAACATTTGTAATGCAAATATACATGGATTTACTGTTTGCTTTTGTTATAAATAACTTATAACACACGAAACGGCTTAGTTTTAGCTTTATACAAAATCATTTTAGTAATATTTTAATGTTTATTGATTAAATTAAACTATCTACTTGACAAACTTTTTTTTTTTCATTCACAAACGATGTCTTTATGTTTATTCATTGTCTAAAAAAGACCAAGATTAAAATAACGAAAATGTCTACAGATTCTATCCTCTAAATTGACAAAAATAAGAACAAATCCAAAATATTGAAAAATTTATACAAACAATGATAATGTTTGGACGATAACTGCAAAACTTTAGGGCATAAGGGAAATCGAAGGAAAAGAACAAGTTTGGAATCATAAGGTTTTCAGCTTGGACAATCCGAGAGTAATAAAAGTTCGTAACCCTATTCCAATCCTTCTCTGTGTGTACACTATATTATAAAGCCTTTGTTTTTTACAAGCTCGATGAGGCTGTGTCAGGTATTTTGTAACAAAAAAATATCGACTAGGACATCATAAGATGCAAGACTTGGCACGGATGTGCACTTAAATTAAAGCTGGCATGTCATTGGAAACTTTTTATGAAGTTTATGAAATAAATAATATTTTAGTCTTATAATTTAGCTAATAGTTGTATATTGTTTTTGTATACCCAATAATAATAATTATTTTTTTGCATTTTCTTTTGTTTTTTTTTTATTGCTTGGATGGGTGGACGAGCTCACAGTCCACCTGCTGTTAAGTGGTTACTGGAGCCCATAGACATCTACAATGTAAACGCGCCACCCACCTTGAGACATAAGCTCTGAGGTCTCAAGTATAGTTACATCGGCTGCCCTACCCTTCAAACCGAAACGCATTACTACTTCACGGCAGAAATAAGCAGGGCGGTGGTACCTACCCGCGCGGACTCACAAGATGTCCTACCACCAGTAATTACGCAAATTAAATTGAAATTGAAGATTCGTTACAATAAAACAAGAAACGGCGTTCAGAATACTATATTTTATTACAAAATAACTTAAAAACAATACAATAAGGCGATAATAATTCACGCTCACCTTGAGGTATTCAAATCGAAGTTGCATATATTGAAATAAAGGGGTATATCTAAATCTTCAAACTAAGGGACCATTGTTTCGGCTTTATTGCTAAAAAATTCCGCACAGTTGATACAATAATCATATCTATTTCTATCACAAAGCAATCACATGTTCCGCTCTGAACGGCGGGATATCCATCTTCCAAATGCAATTGAGACTTCGATTTAGTGACTCAGGCAAGGCAAGAATGGCGGCAGAGTGAGCTTTAAAACCCCCTTAGGAAAGAACAGTTCTATTTTTACGAAGCGTTTATTGGCATAATATGTTTCTGTATATCTAAAATACTTCAATGAAAAATGCACAAACTTCAAAGTGATTACGAGATTAGTTTGAAATTTTGTTAGAATATCAAGGACCGATGACAATACAATAATTTTACAACCTAATATCGTGTTCAAGATAACTGGGATAATAAAAATCGGTTCGGTTTGCAATTAAAGTGTATTTTTATAATTTTAACTCTATATAAATTTGCCAACTTAATTAATTCATTCATTCATGGACATTGACCACACCTGTGGCACAGCAAAGCAGCTGTCTACAAAGATTTACTTCACGTTTTTTAATAGAATACATTTAGTCCTCAGCAAAAAAGACCTCTGAAAGAGTACGTGATCATATTACCATCCATGTGTGTTCTCGAAAAGTGTCTATAAAGATAACTCTGTACGATCGTAAACACTACAATAAAGTTTAGTGGCCACTTACTGCTATGAGCAGACGGGAGGTTCCACGCCGAAGCTCAATGAATACTTCTTTCGAGGGTCGGTGTCCGATATCATTAATTTATTAGATCCATATTAAACACGTTTTATCACCTTTATAGGTAACATTAAAATTTGTTTTAAAATCACAACATAGTTGCGTTTTTTAAATATGACATTTTAAGGAGAATCATAGTTAATCAAATTTAACTAAAAATGACTCGTAATATAAGTTCTTTATTAGGTAGTTTACTTATCATTTAATTTGCTTTTTTCTGTAAAAAACACTGCTTTGATGCCATGACGAGGCCAGTAATACAAGTATCAGTTCGCAATCTAAGTTTCAATTCAGTCTCAATGTAGATCTGAATATAAATTGAATTGGAAGCCACAATGGAGCGCGCATATTGTCCTCAGCAGGACTTTACTCACTCGCCATTTGTGTTCGACAAATTGATTTATTAACCTGAAAAGCGATTGCAAATTCTGATTGAAATTTAAGAATTGTAATGTCGCGTTGGGAATCCTTTCTAAAATCAATCGTTGAATCGAAATTTTATTTTATGAAAGAAAACGACCGTTGTCTACTTGGAAATTTTACGTTCTTTAAGAGGTTTTATGGGCACTTAAAGATGAAACTTTATTAGCCAACCATACGGTGCTTTAAGGTATAGGTAAGTAATATTTTCATTAGCTAATGTATTCTATGTGGTGGTGGTAGGACCTCTTATGAGTCCGCGCGGGTGGGTACCACCACCCTGCCTTTTTCTGCCGTGAAGCAGTAATGCGTTTCGGTTTGAAGGGTGGGGCAGCCGTCGTTACTATACTTGAGACCTTAGAACTTATATCTCAAGGTGGGTGGCGCATTTACGTTGTGGATGTCTATGGGCTCCAGTAACCACTTAACACCAGGTGGGCTGTGAGCTCGTCCACCCATCTAAGCAATAAAAAAAAAAAAAAATTCTTAACAAACAACCTAAAAATTATGTAATTTAATAAACACATACAATGGAACAGTGATCCAATAATAAAACAGAATTTTGAAAGGACATGTATTAATAATGAAAAACAAATAAGGAGATAATGTTTTCTTTCAAATTGTTGTATTTTTCAGCTTTGTGTGACGATATCAACGAAATCTAAGACGTTTTACATCGAAAGACACCAACCACCCATTGTCCAATTCAGACAAAACTTTTTATCGCTGCGATAAAACTATTTCTGATTCTTTACTTGTGAAATTCGATTTTCGTGATTCAGCAAAATATGTCATTCTAAGACTGTTTTATGCCTGTACTTTTGCTTGTTTTATGCTGAGATAATCTTAAATAAATTATCATGATGGCTGTTCTCTATGCAATATTGTAATTTGTCTTTGAATCGGTGAGCGTTTACGAATGTGTTTTAAACTATGTTAAAATAACCCTATTGGTACGGAAAAAAAACGTCAAATCTGTTTTCTTGCTTTCATAAAATGGTAAATAGTCGTCAAACGTAATTAAGTAATCCTATAAGTAAATAAGGTTTAAAAGGAAGCTGGACGGAAAAAAATAGATTTTCATTTGTATTTTCGCCTGGATTTTGGCCAAATCATTGTGTTATTGTACTATGCCGAAAAAAAAATTATTGCCATAGGTCCTTGATACGTGAGCAATTTCAAATTAATTGGTGATCCTGAAGCTGATGAAATAACCTTGAAAGATTTATTTAAAAACATAGATAAATAAATATATAGAACGCTGTTAACATTGACACAAGTCCCTCCACGGAAAATCTATAAGACAAGCAAATCTATAATCTTACATCGTGCGTAAGTAACCGATGCCACTATACAAGTTCAGTGACCAGGAAGTTCAGCAAGCAAATCACAGGATCTACAGCCTAGAAGATTCACTTCTCTCCACCGATTCACCCTGAAGAATAAAGATCCATGTGCTTTGAAAACTATTTCTCTTAATCGCGAATTTTTATCTTCCAAGAAAAGTACCTCTTAGCACTTTAATGCACTCAGATTATATACTATCTATATACATATAATCTAATAGTGACAATTAGATACAGAGCCAAAAATGTGTGTACTAAGAAGTTTTCCAAAAATAATGTTGCAAAAAAAATCATTATATTAAATTTTATATGGGCAACAAAATTGAAATATGACGTGATAATAGTCATTTCTGAGTAGACTGTGATGGGCTATTTCTGCCTGGGTGACGGATGTTAAGACCCATAAACTGAAGAGATAAGGCTTCGAATGCAGAGCGTGGACGTGCAGAATATTGTTATGAAATTAACTACGTCAAATATTTACAACTACTAAAACTATGATCCAATATCTAATATAGGATCAATATTAACATTCGAAAACAAATGTTATTCTACGCTATGCAATTAAATTAGACTTACGTATGTATCTTATGTACTCATATCTCAAGGCGGGTAGCGGAATTTACGATGTAGATGTCTATGGACTCCGGTAACCACTTAACATCAGGTGGGCTGTGAGCTCGTCCGTTTATCTAAGCAATAAAAAAAACTTGGTAGTACCTACTATTGCCTAGTATTTATCTTTTATACTAGTACCTAGTATTTATCTTTGTTAATATTTATTACGATTTAACTTAGTAACTGAATGGGTTTCTCGACAGGTCTTCTCAATGTGACGTAATTCCGTAGATTCAGCGAAGCACTACTTTTGCTGGGGCAGATGCTAGCAAACTTTCTCAGACTGAGCCCTGCGAGCTCGTACACCAGTCAGAGTAAAGCCTTAATGGCTCCTTGAAGCCACTGGCTACTAGACCACCAAAAATTGCTTTTAATTCTTTTTTTTTTTTTTCAATACTTTTCTACCTACTTACGTATACAATTTTATTATTTTTTTGGTTAAAATTAAATGACAATTTTATAACCATTCCGTGAGCACATCTGAAAAAATTTGGTACCTACTATTTTAATACATGAATGCATTTGAAAAATGAGACAGTCGCTCTCTCAATAAGTAGTCCCTTTACAAATACGTATATACCAAACTTAACAATTTAAAAAAGAAAAACCCAATAAACACGTAATAACGCAAAAGAAACAAGTCTCCTACATATTTTATTTAAACTGGTGATAATAACAGAATGTTATCAATATTATAAATAACAAGATAATTTCTTAACAACGAGAAATAACGACTGACATTACGAAGCCCCCACATTTTAAAGCCAGAATGGAAACAATACGTAGAACAGCTTGCATTGTGTTTTCAAGTCTTTGTTCACCTATCTATGAATCCTATCGCGACTCCTTATTACGTTTGGACTTTATATAAGTTTTCCGAGTTACTCCATTCAGTTTTTTAATGCAACATTTGTAGTTTTTTATTATTTATTGAAGTGGTTAGCGGAGTCCATAGACATCGAAATGTGAATGCCGCCATCTTGAGACATGAGGTATAGGTCTCAATTGTGTAAGGAAAAAAGAAGGTACTATTGTGGTTCTCAATTTTGAATTTATTTTTAAGTTGATACTCTGCATTATACTAGGAGAGCATAAAGATCGGTTCATATTCTTCAGATTATTATTATATAATAATATGTATTCGTATGTTTATTATTTTAAAGATTAGACAAAATAAAAATGTAGTTTTTAGTCTGTAATATATTTATTGAACATATTTTTTTATACCATTTATAAAGAATATTGATCAGGACAATCGACAGCGTACCGCTATAGAACAAAGATTTATCAATAACAACTTAATTTCCTGCTCACAATACGCACATAAAAATCCAGTATAGGTATCAAGAGTTACCGATGTTCACAGCGGGGCACTAGGAAATGAAAGCCATAAGTCGAAACATACGAATGTACAGTTCGTTACCGAGACCCATAAGTTCCGGTCATGTTACGAGCCTTCGAATTTGCGTGTAAATAAAATAGCCAGTCGTATCGGTGCCGTAGCCAAACTGCTCCCCCAAGAGACGCGAACCACGTAAAGTGGAATGGGATATAAAATGTGGATTCACCCAAGTCATCTCCGAAGGATGTTTGTAAGGATACTACGTATAGTCAACGAGCCATATACAACTAGAACCAATATTGTTGCAAATATCTTTGTCTTCTTGTTTACATTTTCTTCCTCGCTCGACAATAAATGGAATCGTTTCAACGGAATACAAAAATATACAAGCGTGTTGCCAATCCCTTCACAGCTTACTTTATTTGTCATTGTTTTGCTTTAATACAAAAAAATATGAAATTTCTGAAAAAATATATATAATATATTAGGTATACCCACAGTAAAGACTTTAAAAACTTGTTTCATAGTTACCATGTTTAAGCATCGGCTTGTCATTCTGCTTCGCTCCGAATCACCAGATTTTACTTTTAAAAGTTTGCATATAAAATCTTGTGACTATGAAACTTTGCTAAGGCATAAACCCTGAGATAACGGTAGTAAAACTGGAAACTGAGGCAATATGCCAGCTTCCTATATTGGCTAGACTGCTTTGTTTTAAGCCCACTTTGAACTAGGTTTGTAATAACAATAAATCCTACATATGACATAAAACTGTCTCGGAAAACTTTTTTATAATTTCATGTTCTAACGAATTACGCATAATTCTGATTAATATTAATTATTAGCTGACCCGGCAGACTTCGTAGTTGCCTTAATCGATAAACAAAAGACCTAAGGTTTTGTATAGAATAAACTTAAAACAAACAAAAGGAATCCGTCCGCCGGCGGACACATCAAAACAAAAACAAAATTGTTATTTTATTTAATTCCGAGCATTTTCATTTCACCTACCTTTTAAACCTTCTCTGGACTTCCACAAATAATTGAAGACCAAAGTTAACCAAACGGTCCAGCCGTTCTCGAGTTTTAGCGAGACTAACTCACAGCAATTCGTTTATATATATAGGTATATATAGATTAGTTAATGTATATACATATATCCAAACCCCCTTAGTTTAGATCGTCTGCGTGCATGGACTGTAGTCCGCAGGAGTACCCTTGAGTAACCTATTATTCATTTCGAATTTCGTGACTGTTCTATCCTTTCCAGAAAACCTGCGCAGACGTTTCCCATTAATGCATTTACTACATTTCGCTCGTCATTACATTAATGATATTTAAAACATCCGATCTCATTCTTATTTCATAAATTTCGACATAATTTTGTTGTGTTATATCAAATTATCATTCCATATTATTATATTTATTATTGGTGTGAATGGGTAAACAATCTCACAGCAAACATCGCTTTCAGCAATTATACAAGAGCCCATCATCGTATCAACACTGCAACGTGGATCATGCCGCTGTCTACTAGACACTTCTTCTTCTTCTATCTATGGACCCATTTACATCGAACTTAATGTTGTTCAATTTGATTTAAAAAAAACTCATATTAAATAACGATCATGTTATTTTGGCCTAAAGTAACATGGGCAAATAAGAAAAATCTATATAATTATACAAAAATGTGTATATACATATATGATAATTACATTTACTTAAGAACTGACGACACGATCGCATTATTTGTTCGTGATATTTTGATACCGCAAATATGATATCATAACTTTTTATGGCAGAAGCAAATAGTGTCATCAGTTTCCCTGAATGGTCCTAAAGAAGTATCACTCTATTACAGGGGAATAATACGAACCCTCCCAAATCCGTTTATCGCTACAGTGGTAAGGCTCTCTTGGAGGCGATTCGGCCTGTTTAGATACATTGCATTCGATACTTTGCACAAATTGCGAATTAAGCGGGCGCTTTAGCACAATTCTATGAAGATAGTCAGTTGTGGAAGCGAAATATTCCAGTTTTAATATTATGTAATTTTTAAGATTTTAAGGTTATTTGAGCCTATCGCTTATAACGGTAACTTAACAACACAAGCGAATAAGTCGGATTTTACAAAATGAAGAACATGAGATTGATTCCAATGGTTCGAAATATATTTAAATTGTACATAACGCAAAAAGTTTAAAACTCTATGATGATAACACATCTGTCAATAATTTTTCTTACATATATTTTTATTACTGAGACTTAGTGAACGAGCTCGCGACTTATCTGCTGTTAAGGGGTTACTGGAGCCCATAGACATTAAGAACGTAAATGCCTTCACCTTAAGATAAGTTGTAAGTCTCAGTTTAGTACAACGACTGCACCATCCTTCAAACCCGAATGTATTATTGCTTCGTGGTATAAATAGAAGGGACGGTGGTATCTATCCATTTGAGCTTACAAAATGCCTTACGAACAGTATGAATTGATAATAATGTATGAAATGATATAACTAAGCATTAGGTATACCAAATTTACAGTGTATAATTCAATAATATAATAATTCAATAATATTGTTTATAATTCATTCGCTTCAGCACCAATGAGTGTTCCTTTTACACAAAAAACATCCCGAATACAAACAAAAACCACTAAAATCTCTAATCTCGTACCTTTGGGTATTGTGGAAAGTATAAATTCGAATATACGAACCATGACGACAGCGATACTAACTCCACTCTATAGATAGTCGTAAATAGAACAAGCAACCAACCGCCTAGCCTGAAAAAACCCTCGTATTTGCGTATAAAAGAGAGATAAAAACACTCAATTTATTGAATAAAACTTGTTCCTAGTAACCAAAAAGGTCTTGTCATTTTCTTTTACAGTAACACATTATTAAAAATACTTTACGATTTAATTTCGCGATTATGTATTATTTTCGTGTCATTATTTCGAATAATTCGTTGTCAAGGATGACCAATGACATTATTCTTCAAGATTTGCATAGGTGCAATAGGTTATTAGAAATGAAACTTTATATTCCATCTCATTTTCACTCAATAGAAACCGGGCGTCATAGTTATCATGCCATCGATATTACTGAAAGTTACTTTTTAATGATAGTTTACAATATATTTGATAAAAGAGCAATTAAATGAAACGGACAATAAAAATCATGCTTTCGTGAGCACAATACGACCTTTCAGTATAAGCACGATTGGTTTTAGTTTTATGACATAAATATGATTTAGTTGCCCATAAGGCGGTTGGCTTATCTAAGTATTTTGTTTTGGTCGCGTTGCCCACTTTAGTTCCACATATAAACTGGCATTTATACGATTAAAGATTTCATCCCTCGATATTGGATGATCGTAATAATTTAACGGTACTCCGACCCTGCAGCTCTTTTGTTTTACTGTTCTTATTTTATTATTTATCGAAATATTTGGTATAAAAATGCCGTTATTTACGTTTTTATACCATAATTTATTGCCTAAACCTGGAACCCTCTTCAAAGTAAATTACATTGTTAAAAATTGTTAAATCAGTTATTTCGGCATTATTTAAATACTTAAAATGTAAGTGTTATTGAAATTTTAGCATACTGGAACACCTCCTGAAAAGATATTGTAAGCAGTAGTCAGTTAATTATGCAATACAATTGATAATGGGACATCTAAGCCCAAAGTAACACAGTTCCGCCTAGATTTGGTGCAAAGAAAACATCAGTTCCGGTATTCAGACCGATTCAACAAGATTATTCTTCCTGGAGGATATTCCAAAGCAATTGAGACTTAGAAATCACCAATTGAACCGCTCTATGGTATTTTTATTTGATATCGGGTTTTACTAAGCGTTTCCTTCATATTATTTTTTCTTGCACTCCGTATAATGTTAGCGAGCAAATGTTTCTAAGCTATTATTTGTGTATTTTTTTTTTTAATGTCATTACGAAAGATTTGTTTGAAATGCTTCAATTCCAAAAGTAACTTCAATAACAAGTTATAAGAAAACCTCCTATTTCCCAGTCCTTCCCTTTTTTTTTGTTCAGGAAGAATCGCCGGACTTCCGCCCTCCACTGGGGACGGCGGGCGGAGCATGTCGGAGTCAAACCGACTAAAGCCTCCTGTCGCTCAACAACCAAACCTCGCATGAGACAGAACTCATGAAAAGGCAAAGGGAGAAAGTGAAGTGTTTAGTGCGAAGCACATACCCTCCCCCTCGGGATGCCGGACTGGCGGTCGTCGGCGCCACGACCAACAGCCCTCTCGGTCGGCAGGCTATCCGAAGCCCGCCTAGATGGCGCCAGTTAGAGTGAGCTATCATACGGAATACCCCGCTGGGTCAGAACCAGCGTGGGTCTAGGATAGCCGGCCTTCCATCACCCGGATGCTCTTGCGTAAAACGCGTGCAGAGCAGCTTGCACGTCGTGTTCTTAGCCCCCCCTCGCCGGTCCCCGGACCGACATGTGAGGGGGACCCGAAACACTTAAAGGGCCAGGGCTTGGGCGAGATTCGCCTCCCTGGCCCTCACTCGATGGCGCCGGGCTTGTGCGTCTCTGAAGCACCCCGCCACATCCTTCTGCGAGATGGTGCACTCGCAGAAGTCGAGCATCGCCTTCCACGACTCGTCGTCGCCGAGCATCGATGCCACAACACTCGGCAACGACAAGTCATTTCCTATTTTTGCGACGAGGACGAGGACACGGCGCCACCCCTCCCATACGGGGCAAGCAACGAGCGTGTGCTCCGCCGTGTCCAAGTCGCAACCACAATTGTGGCCCTCTGCCGTCGGCTCGGCTCCGATCTGGTGCAGGAACTCACCAAAGCAACCATGCCCAGTGAGCACCTCGTGAGCCGGAAAGTGAGGCGTCCTCTGTCACGATTCACCTAATCCACAAGGACTGGGGACATCGCCTCGACGGTCCTACGACCAGCCGAAGGATCAGCCAGCCGTCTGGACCATGACTCCAGCACGAACCCCCGAGATTGGGCCCTCCGCGCTCTGACCACACTGGGGCTGAGACGCCCCACGCCCCGGACACGAGTCAGCCCGCCACTGATAGTCAGCGGCGAGCGTCTCCGCTTCCAGAACCCAAGGCGACGTCCCAGCCAGTACACACGCCGCCTCGAAAGAGATGGTGCGATAACCACGGATGACCCTGACCGCGATGGTGCGTTGCGGCCGTTGCAGCAGTTTCGCCACCCCCACGGCAAGGACCCCAGTCCTTCCCTAGCACATTTCATTGTATCCTGTCCAAAGCGGGCTTTTACCGAGAAAGTTCGACTTCCCACCTTTTAGCCAACTAAAATATCAATAAAATATCAAAAGACCAATCTTCGCCAACATTTCTTGTCGTCCTTAAAATATCAAATTCTAATTATTTCACTTCAAGGTTGATAGTTTCCGCGAATTATAATTTCCTATCCAACGTCATCTTAGTTGATCTATTTTAGTTAGTATGTCGATGATTTTATGTCTTTTTTTAACTACTTAAGCTTTCTTAATTTGATCACAATACGACTTTATGAGGATATCATTAAATATAAACATAATTTATTTATGATATTAGATTAAACATATTCACTTAGTCTGGCCATAAATACTGTTACAATTAAAAATAAACAAAATATTATATTTGAATTAGGAATCTGTCATTTTTATATGATTGCACATTGAGTTTTCTCATTTTGGCGCCAACACATTGTACAATATTTTGCGATATTAAAATGGAGTGGCGTGATAAAGAGAACCGAATCACTGTGATTGCATTACACAAAGTAGGTATGGAGCCAAATGCAATTTTTAAAACTCTCCATACGCTTGGTATTAGTAAAATGTTTGTATACCGGGCTATTAATAGGTGTAATGAGACCTCCTCTGCTTGTGACAGAAAAAGATCTGGCCGTCCACGTAGTGTTCGTACGAAAAAGGTGGTCAAAGCAGTAAGGGAAAGAATTCGAAGAAATCCTGTCCGAAAGCAAAAGATTTTATCTCGGGAGATGAAGATAGCACCTAGAACCATGTCGCGTATTTTAAAAGATGACTTAGGACTTGCAGCCTATAAGAGACGTACTGGTCATTTCTTAACTGATAATTTAAAAGAGAATAGGGTGGTAAAATCGAAACAACTACTGAAGCGGTACGCAAAGGGAGGTCATAGAAAATTTTTGTTTACGGATGAGATTTTTTTTACAATTGAGCAACATTTTAACAAACAAAATGACCGTATTTATGCTCAAAGCTCTAAGGAAGCTTCCCAATTAGTCGACAGAGTGCAACGTGGGCACTATGCGACTTCAGTGATGGTCCTTCAAGAAGGTAATCAAGAATGGTCCTTCCAGCAAGACACGCAAAGGGAGGTCATAGAAAATTTTTGTTTACGGATGAGATTTTTTTTACAATTGAGCAACATTTTAACAAATAAAATGACCGTATTTATGCTCAAAGCTCTAAGGAAGCTTCCCAATTAGTCGACAGAGTGCAACGTGGGCACTATCCGACTTCAGTGATGGTCCTTCAAGAAGGTAATCAAGAATGGTCCTTCCAGCAAGACTCGGCGCCAGGTCATAAAGCTCGGTCTACGCAGTCTTGGTTGGAAACGAACGTTTCGGACTTCATCAGAGCTGAAGACTTGCCGTCGTCTAGTCCCGTTCTTAATCCGCTGGATTATGATTTATCATCAGTGTTAGAGAGTACGGCTTGCTCTAAACGCCATGATAATTTGGAGTCCCTAAAGCAATCCGTACGATTGGCAGTGAAAATTTTTCCCACGGAGAGAGTGCGTGCTTCTATTGAAAACTGGCCTCAACGTTTAAAGGACTGTATTGCAGCTAACGGAGACCACTTAAAATAAGCTTTTTATACTTTAAATTGTTTTATATTTATGTATTAAACTAACACACTGTAAAAGTACTAAATGTTATTTGCAGTAGAATTTTTTTTATTTTTAACTAGCGACCCGCCCTCGTTTCGCTTCGGAAACATTAAAACACACATGAAACCAAAAAAATAAAATAAAATTAAATTAAAAAAAAGTAGCCTATGTTCATCAGGGACAATGTCGGCTTCTAATGGAAAAAGAATTTTTCAAATCGGTCCAGTAGTTTCGGAGCCTATTCGAAACAAACAAACAAACAAATCTTTCCTCTTTATAATATTAGTATAGATGTAACAGTATTTATGGCCAGACTAAGTATTTAAGCAATTCTGCAAGATTTTTGTTTATGAAATCGGATCACTTATTACGTGTTACTTCGAATGTTACGTGAACTTTATCAAAATAACTAAACTTATTCAGCAATATTCGTATTGCATGTTAAGTTTAATGCTAAATGATTCATGATTGTAATGAGACTAAAACGTGTCTCTGTAAAAATGTTAGAAGATGGAAATCCGTGTTTGGTTGTACTGTGTCGTAATTAGTTTTATTGTGATAATATGTATGTAAGACTTAAATGTAATAAGAAATATTTAGACTTGTTAATAATATATAACTAAAAAATAAATATACTAGTGTATTGGTGACAATTAACATATTTTATTAAAAGTAATGTCTAATTCTCACTCGACTGTTTTGTCAACAGATTTAGAAGCTAAAACATTTTCATTAAACGAAGCAATTGCAGCCGAATCTGCAAATCGCCATTCCGAAGCAACAAATACACCACAACTATCAGGTAAATAAAAAAAACAGTCCACCATTGCGAACCATCCACTTACTTCATCCACCAACAAAATACCTAGTCAGGTCATAAGTATTGTCACACAGTAAAAACTTTTCTTTTAGAATGCTAGCCACAAAAAAGTTTATTGAATTCGAATTTCGAATTGTTCATGAAAATAAAAATAGTATACTTTTAGAATTTTACTCATTTTTAAATATGGAGTGGACGCTTAAAGAAGACCGTGTTACAGTTATTGCGTTGCATCGTTGCGGCTACGCGCCAATTCAAATTTTTAACATACTGAAAAATTTGAATATAACCAAAAGATTCGTTTATCGTACCATCAAACGATACAATGAAGACTCTAGTGTAAATGCCAGGTCAAGAAGTGGTCTCCCTCGGTCTGTTAGGACTCCAGCAGTGATAAAAGCTGTGAAGGCGCGAATTCAAAGAAATCCCAAACGTAAGCAGAAACTGTTGGCCCTTCAGATGGGGTTAAGCAGAACCACGGTGAAAAGGGTGTTAAATGAAGACTTAAGGCTTCGGGCATATCGAAGAAAAACAGGACATCGTTTGAATGCTCGTCTAATGGACCTGAGACTGAAGAGATGCCGCGCTTTGTTGAAGCGGTACGCGGGAAAAAAATATCGGGAAATTCTTTTTTCGGATGAAAAAATTTTTACCGTAGAAGAGAGCTACAAAAAACAAAATGATAAAGTGTACGTACACAGTAGTGAAGAAGCGAGCAACCGTATTCCGCGTGTCCAACGAGGTCATTTTCCATCCTCGCTCATGGTATGGTTGGGAGTTTCTTATTGGGACTTAACAGAGGTACATTTTTGTGTGAAAGGTGTAAAAACGAATGCAGCTGTGTATCAAAATACAGTCCTGACGAACCTTGTGAAACCTGTTTCTCATACCATGTTCAATAACAGGCACTGGGTATTCCAACAAGATTCGGCGCCAGCTCATAGAGCGAAGAGCACACAAGACTGGCTGGCGGCGCGTGAAATCGACTTCATCCGGCACGAAGACTGGCCCTCCTCCAGTCCAGATTTGAATCCGTTAGATTACAAGATATGGCAACACTTGGAGGAAAAGGCGTGCTCAAAGCCTCATCCCAATTTGGAGTCACTCAAGACATCCTTGATTAAGGCAGCCGCCGATATTGACATGGACCTCGTTCGTGCTGCGATAGACGACTGGCCGCGCAGATTGAAGGCCTGTATTCAAAATCACGGAGGTCATTTTGAATAAACTTTAGTGTCGTAAGAATCTATGTTTTGTTAAGTTCATTTTGGTATATGAATGGTTACATAATGAATAAACTTGTTTCAATTATTTTACATTAAACATGTGACAGAATTTATGACCTGACTAGGTATGACTCTTGACACTTTTAGTTTAGTTTTGCATCGTGCAATCTTATTATTATTCTTTTATTTCCGAGGTTTGGGCTAATAACTACTTAAAGTACTTAATGATTTAAAAACATTCGTTAATTTTCAGGGAAAACATCGGAGCGGTTTTCTTTAAACAAACTACTTACCTTACCTTCTTTAAAGAGGAACAAACTAAAAAAGCCTGGTAAGTATCGACGTGCAAACCTATAAACTCACAAATTCATGTTAAATACCTACTTATTTATATTTTTTCCACTAAAATTGATGTGTTTTAATTTAAAGAATGAGATAGCGTTTTCTCACGATCAGAAAGTTGGTATCAGGTAATGTGGCGATATGGGTATTGTAAGGCCACCACGGAACACCATCCCAATTTGGCCGCGAAACGTTCGTCAAATTACATTGTAAAGACTGCCAACCTCATGTCTCAAGATTGGCTTGTAAATCAGTTTGCAATAACTAAGGGCTCTGATAACGGCCAACGGTTTTACCAGTGAACTATGAACTTGTAAGTTCATCTAACACAAAAATGATTAGCGTATCATTTAACTAGGGTTTTTAAAATAAATTGATGTTGATATATTTAGAGATTTGCATTACTTACAGGTTTATTTTCACTGGTTCATGAAAAAAGACTATCTCCTTTTAAGTATCGTAAAACCTTTGGAATAAGAAGTCCTCTAAAACCAAGAAAACTAAAACGTTCACCGAAACTGCGAAATAAACGGAGGAACCAAATATCAAAAAGCAAATATGACGAAAACGCAATCCTCGACCAAAAATACATACCGCTTCTTAAGACTATCGGTATGTTGTTTGATAATCTCCTTGGCACAGACCAAAGTAGCTCCGAAGAATATAAGTCACGAAAACATAGAAGGAATAAATATCGAACGTTATTCTTCGAAAATGACAGCGGAATCGGATACGCGTGTCATAAATCAAGTTTTGAGAACGAATCCGAAACGATTCAAGCGCCAACTTCTATCAAGGATTTTACAGCTTCCACTACAGTCCCGACTGGGATCGAGATTGCCGAGACTACCTCCACGACAGCCGATTATCCTACCACTAGTGACATCAGCAGTATCAGATACGATCAGAACTTACCCTTACTACTTCCAAGAAATTCCCATGGCTATCAGCGAAACAGTATTAGAAACAGTGAGAGAAGCAGCCCCACACGTGACAGGAGCGCTGAAGGACATTTCACCTGGAATAATGGAGATAATGAATATGATTCCAAATTCCGAGAAGATGGGTCCATTACAGAAGATGATGACGAAATTCCCGACAGTACTTCACGAAACAGTTCGAGTAGCAACAGACTCAATCGAAGATGGGGAAGCCAAGATGTTAGAGGAAGTGAAGTCTCTGGAGATTGGACCAATTTGGAGGATTATCAGAAGCAAGCCAACAAAATCAGAAGAGGTAGTGGGAAATATAAAGAAGAAAATAAATTGGAAACTGGAGGAAACAAAACAGAGAGCACAAAATCTGTACCAAAACATTTTCGAAGATTACGAGGACCAATACCCGAGAAAAAAATCGTCAAGATCACAAACGACATACACTCCAAAGAAGATGATGAAAAAATCAAGCAACACAATAGCACCAGTCATCAAGGAATCCTTGTCGGAAATGGCACAAATACCACACAAAATAAAAAAGTTCGTCCAAGAAATGAAGCAATGATGTTTGTTAAAAGTTCCACTGGCAGACAAAATACAGTCCAAACAAATAATTCTGATAAAAAATCACCAGTGGTTATGATTATAGATGGCTATAGTGTAACTCGAAACAAAAATGGTGAGAACAAAGTATCTAATAAATCTATTCACATGCACTCTTAAGAAAACAAAAAATTTTAAAATTGCAATAAATGTATTATATTTTAGATAACATGACTGCTTTATGACACTTCATCGCCTTCCTTTTTTCCCTTTTGCCTTACTGATTGCCTGATTTGTTGGTTGAGGTTGTTGTTCCACAGGCCTAGAACAAAGATAAGCCCTTCAATCAGATCTATTGTGTTCCACAATTTAGAAGCTTTTTGTTATTGAAGGATATAAATAGCATATTCATAAATAAAAATACTACAGTGTTATATGTAAGTGGGACACTTGTCAAGTGTTACTTAGATAGATTTGAAGGTTTTGTTTACTGCTCGAGTTGTGTCAAAGGCTCTGGTCCAATGTGGTGTTTGGTTAGGCTCATAGACATCACATGTCTAGGTGTGAATTCTAGTACCCACTTTTACACTTAAACATTTGGCTCAATTGCTTTTTATAATGTCTGTAACTACAAAATTATGATCATAAAGTATATTTATATAACATTATTATTTGTATGATAAAAGTTATTATAAAATAGAGTTAATTCTTCAAATCTAAAAAGGTCAAAAAATTCATTCTATAATTAAAAATAAACTGTTGGTTATATTAGTTGTAGATATAAAGATTACCGATTCTGTCTTGTCTTTAGCTTTGGAATGGATTCACCAATATATTTCATTACAGATTCTCTAGTAGGAAATTCAGGATTTACAGGGGCACCATCATCATTCTTAATTTGAACGCGTATTCTGCCTCTGTACAACATTTCCTGAAAACATAAAATATTTTTTCAGAAAATAGCATTTGATTTTAAGTTGAGTACTCACTTCAGTCTACTACTACATATGTTCACACTAATGTGGGGTTAGATTCAGATCTGTTTACAAGTAATTTTAGGTTTGTAGTCTGCCTAGAATAACACCACTTTATTTCTTCCTGGGGATTCCAAAAGGTGCCTGATTGATTCACAAGATCATTTTGTAAGTATTACATCTACAAACTACGATAGCCAACCCTGTACTGGTGGTAGGCTTATTGTAGTAGTTCAGTGCCACTATCCTGCATTCAGGATTGGAGGTTGGAGCAGGAATCATATATTTGAGACTTTAACTTCATGTATCAAGGTGAGCAGCAGCATTCACATTGTATTATGTATAGGTTCAGGTAACAACTTTACACTATGTGAGATATAAGCTCATTCACCTATACAAGAGAAAAACAATTAATAAATAAAACGTTTTTTGAGAAAAGAAAACAATTGAATCTTGGCCTGTAAACTTAGGAATGATGTAATTTAACTATTTTACCTTGCTGCATTCTCTTGAATACAATTTGTTTTCAACCCCTACTCGTAACCCAGTGGCAAGAAGAACATCTCTAATTTCTTGATGTGTAGGGTTTTCGACACAAACAGATTTAGGAAGTCTGCGTCCTTCTGCGAGAGTCTTTTTGCTGTTCAAATATGCAGGGTAAATGCATATCCATCTATTACCAAAAAAAAACAGTAAAATCAAGATTATTTTCGATTCGATACCATTATTTTTATTTTCATTTTTAATAGAACACTGACAGGTGGTAACCAATGGTAATGTTACTAAAAAAATCACAGTATATAATTTCCAAACCTTTCCACATCACTGTGCTTCTTTTCGGGATTCCAAGATGTTATCATACTAGCCATGTCTAGTCACTTTGTTTGGAATTTTATAAATCCAAGCTCTGTTATAAGAACGTATTCTGCGTGTGCTTTTAATGAGATTTTGCTAAGCAATCAGCTTAAATTAACATTTAAAAATCACGTTTGAATTTTATACAATTATTTTGTTGGGTTGTAGATTTTACAAATAAAACCTAAGCATTTAACGCGTCATCGTTGTCATCCTGTCCACCTGTCATCTGCTGTCAGCTGTTTGTGTTTTTTTATTTATTTCATCCCTTACAGGTAAAGAGAAATAGCATATAGAGCTAAATAAATGCTAACATAATTTTAAATTATATTGAATTTGATGAGATAAAATAAAGTAAATCAGTAAAATATACCACACTTAATAGAATCATGGTTAATAGTATCAGTAAAATATACCACAATTAATAGAAATTTTATCTCGAAAAACTTTGAAATAAAAAAACAAATCAATGCACCCAACGTGACACCTCGCTTTTTCATCAATAAGTCCCCATTTGTTTTAAATATTAGCTTAGTTACTATTTGGTAAAAACGAGTCGTAATGATGGAACTTTTACACCGTTAGCACAAATTAGAGGCTCTATTGCAGCAATAGGTAATGTGCATTATTGCTCCAAATTGGCGGAAATATCCAAAGAAGCCTGTAACAATAGTAACATGGTGTAAAACAAGCTAGCTATCCACTCGTATAGAAAACAACAGCTCCATGAAATGACACTGGTTGACAGTTATCCAGGACTTTTTTTTTCAACGTGTGTTATTGTTAATTGCATTTCTCATATGTGAATATTGTTAATTCATCATTCATTCATTAATCATATTGTTAGTTGCATTTCTCATAATTATGGCCTGATGGCAACATTTGGAAAATAAATTATTATTGATCACAATAGCCCACTACATAATTGAAAATAGGAAATTTACATAAGCGTTAATAATGTTTTAAGCAGGAACAGAGATTCAAAATTTTAAGTGTTCAAACACTTTCAGTACACACATGTGCTGAATGCTGCATGCTGAATGCTGAATGCTGCAATACCACTTAAACTATCAAGAAATAAAAATAGACCTTATTATCTAGTGACGGTATGTAGTACGTCATTATTGAATTTTATCGAAAGCTGTTCAGTATCGGAA
The DNA here is from genome assembly GCF_030267445.1 of Bombyx mandarina. NCBI lineage: Eukaryota > Metazoa > Arthropoda > Insecta > Lepidoptera > Bombycidae > Bombyx > Bombyx mandarina. The sequence continues at coordinate 6,187,789 of NC_143216.1, forward strand.
TCATTTGTAAATGGTGGTAGTCAGCAACTACTTCCATTTGACCCCATACAGTCTTCCGGATTATCGATAATCCTTATTTCAATGACCCGCTGGGTCTACAGAGGGACTTGGATTACTTCTGTATATTTTGTACCGCATGTTCCATGGAAAATGCTCAGAGGAAATGTTCGAGATGATACTGTTATTTCATCTTTACTCCACCACCACCGGAATAAAATTCATGCTATGTCATTTTGAGATTTGTGCAAAAACTAAGAAATATATTTTGCCACACACCATCCAGAATACCTTCCGCTACCTTTCAAATTAGGAATATTAATTTAGTTGATTTCTCGTGTATCTAATATTTTATTTACATTTACTTGTTTGTTTACGTGTTTTTTACCCAAACAAAGTAACTTGTAATTTAAATGGTCACATGTTATTACTTCTAATCTAAGCAGTGTCGTTTATATATATATATATATATTTTTTGCCCTTGTAGGCAGACGAGCATACGGCCCACCTGATGGTGAGTGGCTACCGTCGCCCATGGACTTCAGCAGTGCCAGGGGCAGAGCCAAGCCGCTGCCAATATAATTTAACCTGAAATTAAGTAATTAACTAAATTCACAAACTAAGAATCTTTGTGATAATAACGTAAACATAGTTCAAATTAATGTCAAATTTTGGAAAGTGATTTTGATAGTTTCAGCGATATACCAATTTCAGACTGAATGAATGAATATTTTGTTTATTGTCCATATTTTTAATTTTATAGGACTCGTACAAGTAGGTTATTTATTTTTATTCAAAAATAAAATTTAGTAATAAATAAATAAACCATCATTTTTGTGACGCTTGTAACCTAATGTACTTTCTATTTTACTGTCGGTTACGGTGGGAGGTTCCGGGTAATTTTCATAAATAAGATCCTAGGATCACAAAAAGCATACAAGAATGCTTAGAAAGTTTTACTTTATTAATTTTAAACAATTAGGAATCCAATTAGATAAATAATTCGGTATCTAAATTGGAGCCTGTTCCTACACACCTCGAAATAATAGATTGGATAATTTTACCTGTTGAGGAGAATTTTATTTAAGCGTAGTAAAAATCTTTTTAAACAACAAAATATAATTTACGCTACTACTAGTGCCAGAGCCTCTTGAGAGCCCGCACAGGTCCACGCACCACGCACCACGATCCGGCCTATTCCTGCGGTAAAGGAGTAATGTGTGTCAGCTTGAAGATTGGGTAGCTGTTCTACTATTCATATTTGCTATACTAACTCATATATCAAGACTGTCCCGGAATAAATACACGAAACTTAAAACCTCATAAGCCATCACGGGTGCAACACGTCCGGCACTGATACTAGGCTACTTTTTCCTTGACCGCCTACGATCGAAATGTTCTAAAGGTCCTTTATACGATTATTTTATTACCTTAGCATCTATAACATGAACGGAAAACAATCCCATCGAGATAGAACCCCACTATCTACTACTACTCAGTTTTAATCGTATTACATTGATACAGCATAAAAACATAAAAGTATACTTTGTTATTTCATGGCTTCCACCACCTGAGTATGTTTTCGAAAATAATTCATTTGTTTAACTTTCCCACAGGCGACGCTTCGAGTTGAATATCTTGAAAAACATCAACAGCTGGTAATACTTTCAAGATTCATATCTTAATTTTTACTTCTTGAAATATGATTTTGAGCCTTTTTGTTTTCAAGGATTTATGAACTTTATAGATTACCATATTCTATTAGCTAAATAAGGTAAGCAATATAATACGATTGAAACAGGTAAATCGAAAAAAGTTTGGGGAGCCTTGAGACAGTCCTTGGTCTAGTAGTGGACTTCTGAAGGCTAATGAAAAATATATCAATGAATATAATGAGCGCTTTTTAAATAGGTACAGAGTGATGACAGATTTTAATTAAATTAGAAACAATTTTGCAGATATTATGTAAATGTTTTTATGCTTTTGCTTAGAGAAAGTTGTCATAGTGCATTTGCTATAATCAGATATATAATGCAGGGCTGTTTGAGAGGCTTACTTTTTTGTCTCATTTTGTAACGGACACACGCATTTATAAAATTCAAAACTAGTCACCGACAACAACTTCTATAGAGTAATGTCAAAACGGGCTAGTTTTTGGTGCTTCAGTTGGTCGTCGCTAATTTTTTTCACAATTTCAAAGCATAAGATCACCAAAAACGTTGTTGTTCTATCCTATTAACTATTATGATTGATAAGAACTGAGCTTGTGTAAAATAAAAGTGTAAATCCGGAGCTTAACATTTAAAGTAGTGGCAGAAATTCAGCACAATTAAATCTGTATTTTGTGGTGTAGTAGGCAGTGTATTTCCTTATGCTGTAATATTTCAGCGTTAAAATAATTGTAAAATGGACATCGATTTTAGCAAGGAGAATATTCAGCCCCTGAGAGGTGGTAGAAACCTTGTTCAATTGAGTACAGCGTTGCAGGCTCAATCGGACGCTGATGCTCAAAAACAGCTGCAAATACAAAAAGAGTAAAGAATTTTGTTTATTTTTTTAATAATTTTGAATCAGAATTTCTGTACGATCTAATTACATACACACATCATAATTTAAAATAAAATATTCGATGCATGAATTGAAGAATTTACCAATGTGAAGATTGTAGGTTCAACTTAAATCTGTTTATAGTGTATCTTATTTGTAGGGAACATGAAACTGCTATTAGAAACTATCAAGGACCAGATCCTCTGGAACCATGGTTTAATTATATTCAGTGGGTTGAACAGTCTTTCCCAAAGCATGGACATGAAGGACACATTGATAAATTAATTAAAGATTGCCTTCAATTATTTGAAAATGATAAGAAATATTATCAAGATAGAAGATTTGTTAAGTTGTGGATTAAATATGTAAGTAAAGCTTAATGTTATAAATTCTAAATTTATTTTCACAATACTTGAAATTACCATTTACTGTTTTTGTAAGAGTTACATCTCTGTAAATTTTTTTTATCTTTAAAATGTTTGTAGATAAAAAAAAATCATTTATCAGAGCATAAACTCTATTCCAGTTTTAATAACCTGTTTGACTTAAATGTGTATTAAAGAAGTTAGCTAAATCATTATTTAATTACTTTAACATGTGGTGAATGATTTAGGTGGACTGTTTATCAAATCCCTTGGAAATATACCAAAGGCTGTACAGCACAGGAATAGGTGTTGAATGTGCAGAATTTTATAGAGCCTGGGCTTGTTACTGTGAAGAGTCAAGCGACTATAAGAAGGCCAATCAAGTGTACATGCTGGGCCTTCAAGCTAAAGCACAGCCTTTGGATGAGTTGGAACAAGCACATATGTGAGTATAATTAAAAATGATAAATTACTACGATCTTTTTTCTCACAAATCAACAATAGTTTAAAGAATTTGCAATTTTAATAATTAAATGAAAACCTTGATACCTTTACAGGAATTTTCAACTGTTCTTTGCCCAACGAATGCTACATGATGATTCTCCAACAAAAAGAAAGGCTGCATCAGCTCTAGCAGAAACAAGAATGGCTCTCACTTCACTAAAGTCTTTTAAGAGACGTAATATAGCCAGTGCACCAATACAAAGAGTCGGTGACACAGTCAAGAGTATAGTACCTGGTGTAATTAGGCAACATGCTGGAAACTTTGACAATAGAATGCCTAATTCTAATGTTATGGTTAATGTATATGAGGTAATTATTATTCTAGATAACTGATAAATCTATCACTTGAAGAAGAATTAAAATGTATGCATTACAATTTAAATTTCCATCTTAAATACTTTATCATAAATGTTTTGTAATGGTGCCTATATATCAATTACAATTTCTAATTATCAATTAACATATCTTTGCTTTTCTAACTTATTAACGAAAGACTATCATAAAGAACAAACTATTTCACAGTAAAAATTGTTATTCAATCATAACTATGGCTGTTGATATTGTATATTCTTCTCAGCCTTACAAAAAAGTTATCCTTTAGAGCTTAATTGAATAATTGCGTTATATTAGGATGGGCCCTCTACATCTCGAGCATCATTACCTGTGCCAGAAGAAAATGAAACTGCTTCTTTGGTGCAGGCGTGTAGTAATGTGGAAAATGAAAAGGAAATTGGTATTTGGACCAATTCTAAAACTAAGATGGTACATGCTAATGTTGTACCACACCAGCCTTTACCTTTTACTCGTAAGTTTCAATTCAGTAGTCTGTATGTCAAAAATGTTTTTTAAATTATATACTTCACTCATTTAACATATTGCAGCATATGAAGATGAAAGCCATGTTTTGAGACTGCCTCCGAACCACATGACATACTGTACAGATGATTTGACATTAAATGTGCCTCTTAGTGTACCTGATCCACCTGATGCAACTAAAATATCTTGTTATAATAAAATACAGGTAATAGTTTTTATTTTTATTTCTATATTCACAGTTTCTGTATTCATGGCATATTTATGTAACGTATAGCCCGGTAGTAAAAAGCTTTTAATGTATCGTATATTGACATCAACATTCAATAACGAAATAAAAAATCAAGCTTAATCTACCACGTGTATGCTAGACAACAGAAGAAAAAAGGGTGGAAAACACTATCAGCTACATGTTATATGTGTCAACAATACAGTTTTTCTTTAGACATGTCCTAGTAGTTTACTTAAAAATTTCATCTGCATCTGATCTGTAATGAATGTAATGAGATTTGACATTATTAAAATACTATTTTTATTCACAGGTATATGTAGATAATACAGAATATAGTTTAGAAGAAATAAGAGCAAGAAAATACAACTTGATATTTAAGCCTATGGCTGAGGAAAAAATGGATACTGCAAAGCTAGAACAAACATATAACAATATTAACCAAACTTTAGCCCAATGTAGTGCACTAGAAACCTTAGCCAATTGTGCTTTAGATCCCGAACAAGACCACTTAGGACAATTGATGCCTTTAACTATACCTACATTACAAAATATTACCAAAGTAACAAACATGCACTCTCCTGGTGAACCAAAAGTGTTAGTAAATTTGGATTCCAAAGAATTAAGTGATCTTTCTAGTAAGAAAACTGAAGAGAGTATGAGGCCTTCAAATGTAGATAAAGAAAATCTGATGCACCAGTATGCACCTAATAACTATAGTGCAGAAAATGAAGGTGGAAACTATGGGAAAAATAATTTAATGGAGGAATTCAACAGAAGTCTTATGGGTAATATACTTGGAGATTCTGTTACTGTAAACACTAAAGAAGCAAGGTGGGAACTTAGGAATTTATTTAATGACAATGGTAAGTAATTTTATTTCATGTTTCAAAATGGAGTCAAGTCAATTTGCAGGGTTTTTAATCCTTGTCGTCTTCAGCACTGTTTAGCTTTTGGTTTAGCCTTGTGTATAGCATCATGCATGCATGCATGGAGGCTTGATGGTCTAATTTCAGCTTTTTCCTGTTGATGATCAGACACTTCCGCAAAGTCAAATTAATAGGCTTTATTTCGTGGTTAGCACCTACTATCTAACTCACTGCCTTATTGGCACAGAGAACAACCTGCTTTTTCACATGTATCCCCAAAACCATTCAATTTCGTGTTCTCATCACTGAGCCGTGACTCCCCAATGCAAGCTGCCTATATTTTACTGCACACAGAAAAGTGTTGTTACGTGAGTTCAGTGTTGTTCATTGCTATTATTAATATTGGTATATATCATTACTCCTTGCAGAACCAACGATAGTTCAGCCTGTAGTGCAACAATTTGAAGTGCCTAATTTTGATATCCATGAGGATAGGTCTGTGACGATGGCTATAAATAGTAAGAAAAATTCTGACTTACGTAATTCAGAAGATTCACCTCAGGATAAAGAAAACGAAAATAAATTTACCATGCCTGTGGCGGTTCCTCAACAGAATGTAAGTTTTTGGGTTTTAAAGTATAATATAGTATAAAGCAGATATTACATTATTAAAAAAGATTGGTACATCATTAATCATTTCTATAATCATGTTTAATTAGTAGTTGAAAATATGAAAAATGGAGGCATACGTGTATACATATAATTAAGTACTACATTTAGACATCTACTTTGCACTATCGTCAGTTAGTTTATAAATATGGTAATTGCGAAATTTGTCGCTATTCGAAAATTTATACGTTTACAATTGTTTTTAATAGGTAAACAAGACAGCATACTATGAAGAACCTTCATGCACACAAGTTTTCAATTTCCACATCAATGATGCAAGCACTCCAAACATGTCTCAGTTTAAGAAACCTATCAGTGGAATTGATCATTCAAATAAATTCAGTGGTGTTCCAAAGTTCAGTATAGATGAGAGTGTTATAGAACATGGAGAACAGGGACTACATAAAAGGGAAGATAATTCCAGACAGCTACTTACAGATCAACATGCTACTGTAGACCACCAAGGAATTGGGTTATCTGTCATTATGGAAGCAACAAGAGAATACAACAGGTATTCTGAAATAAATAAATTGTAAAATTTAGTGAAATTTGCATAGTATTAAGAGTAATTATGAACAATGCCTTCGACAGATGAAATGTGTATAAATTTGTAATTTACTTTGATTTTAGTAAGTCTGGGTCGAGTTCTTCGGGCCAGTCAACGCGAACTAATTTTACTGGCTATACAACAAACTACGACTCTATATATAATAATAATGATCCCCAACAGCCTATGACATCAAAAAGAAGCTCTATATCAACGCAACCTAGGCATGTAAATGGACAATTTGCTAGAGCTCATCCAAAACGAGAATTAATGGAAACGAAACCTACTGTTCAAACGCCGTCCGCATCAGTGCCTTATTTGTCTCACGATCATCAGTATCAGAAACCAACGCCTTCAAATTATAATGGTTATTCTCCACAAACGCAACGGCCTATGCATAGCCATTATCAACAAAATTATGGCTACCAACAAGGTTACGGGAACAATCAACAACAACAAGGTTTCGCAAGCCCAAGTCCTAATCCTTATAATAGTCCCCAACATCCTGGTATGCAAAGTCCACATGCTATGAGTAACAACATACCACCTGCTTTCCAAAGCCCTACATATTCAAACCAAGTAGGATATCACAGTCCTGGTCATGCAATGATGAGTCCACAACATGGTTATGGCAGCCGTCAAGATTATCACTATCCTAATCAAACAGACAGGCAACATGTTTATGCAAATCAACAACCTCAACAGTCAGGCGTCTTCCAAAGCCCTCCACATCAAACGCAGTATCAAAATACTCAATATTATCAAAGACCTAATCAAATGGCGGTAAATCAAGGTTACAACCAACAACAGCAGCAGCATGTTAATTATCCTATGCACAATCAGTACAATAATACAAATGTGTATGGTTCACACCCTGCTAATCAAAGTTATAATGCAGTGCAAAATTCGTATAGACAGTCACCCAAACAGATAGTTGAAAATCAATCCACTGTTTATGGAACCAATAACCAGCCCTTCCAAGTATATCAAAGTCCTCAAACATCACAAAATAGTTATCAAAATTCTAGTATGTATAGAACTCACGCATCTCAAGAAGCTCTAGTCAAACATCATGAAACTGGGGCAGATTCAAATGTTGACAATAAATCGCAACCGAAAATAAAACCTAGCATATCGCAAAACAAAAGCCCAACAAATACTTTGAGAGATGTTAGACAAGACCAACCTACTCAACCTAATGCAAAAGTTGGACAAAACTCACCTAACATGGGATTCTCTAATCAGTTCCTAAACTTTATTTCAAATAGAAATGAACCTAAGGACAATGCTAATACTCCTAAATTTACCAATAGCCCTAGTATTTCTCAAAAAATGCATAAGAACTTGTATGTTTCAAGTCCTGAGCAAGCACAAATCCCACCTTCATCCGGTATGTCTGATTCTGACAGCAAGGATGGAATGACTGCACAAACTGCAACACCTATTCAATCTGCTAAAGTGACTCATACAATTGAAAAACAAAAAGATATATCAAAAAGACAATTAGATTTTGAAAATAGAACTGATTTCCAATCTGAAGACAGCAGAGATTCCATGGGTAAAGAAAGCAGGATCTCAATGGTTTATTCTAGACAATCTGATGGCTATGGTATGGATGTAGATAGTGAAAATTCAATGGAATGTGCGTCATTTAAATCTACCCATTCTATATCAATGGTTGAAACAAGTGATTTACCCAGACCTGCAGATGTTGATTTTCCAAAATTAATTGATCCTTTTAATAGAAAACTCTTAGACTCCTTATTAGAGTATGTCAAGTTCCCGAACAAAACACATGCAGATGGATATGTAGAAGTGAGATCTGTTCCAAAACTTCAAGTTGCCACCACAATCAGTATTGGAGGTAACAAATTCTCTATTGAGAAACAATTAGGAAAAGGAAATTATGGAGCTGTATTCCTCTGTCATGATCTACATGCTAATAGATCTGCTGCTGTAAAATATCAAAAACCCAGCAGACCTTGGGAATTCTACATTTGTCAGGAGATCAAGTCTAGAATAAAAGATCCATTTATGGTATGAAACAAATGTTATAAATTTAAGTGTATAGTCTTTCATTTAGTAGACTTGAAATGATAATTGAGGTTCTTTTGCAACAGCTTCCAGGATACATGGATATCACAACTGCATTTATTGGTGAAAACGCAAGCTTATTTGTATCAGAATATTCAAAATACGGGTCTTTATTAGATGTTGCCAATAAAATTAAAGCTGCCACAACAAAGTGCATAAATGAATTAATTGTTATATTATTAACATCTGAAATGCTATCAATCGTTCATTATTTACACAAAGCCCAGATAATTCATGCGGATATAAAACCTGACAACTTCTTGTTGATGAAAATGTAAGTAACTTGCTCTGAAATTAGTCATAAAAAAGAAAATTCTCACGATTTTTTTTATCTTAAAAATTCCAGACCTGCTCAGGAATGGAGAACTCCTTCATTACAACTAATAGATTTAGGTTGTGCAATAGATATGTCACTATTTCCGGAAGGTACTACATTTAAAGAGGTAAATATTTTTTTATTATATATTTAAACATGAAAATTGACACTAAAGCTATTAAGACACCATCAAAATCAAAAATCTTTCTATTATAGTTAATTGCAACCGAAGGCTTTACCTGTACGGAAATGAGAGAAGGCAAACCATGGACATACCAAACAGATCTGTATTGCTTAGCTGGAACAATACATGTAATTTTGATGGGGAGCTACATGAAGGTAGCGAATCGTCTCGGACAATGGAACATAGATAAAAAACTACCTAGGTAAGAAATTTATATGTGAAATGATAATATTGTTTTTACTGGTAGTAGGACCGACCTCTTGTTACCTCTGCACAGGTAGGTACCACCACCACCACAAAAAAAAAATGTATTTGGCCATATTTTTTTTAATTCTATTTGGAAAGTAGACCCAAGGTGCTTGAATAATCACAATATGAAGTAGATGTGCAGCTGCCAGTGATAAGCTACGAACTTTGAGAAATAAATTTGATGTCTCAAATGTATAGTTATAACGATTCTCTTTTCAAAGAGATATTATCGATTGCGTCATTGCAGAAATTGGTAGGATTTTATTTTAAATTTTATATTAAGTAGCTATTTCCATGTACTGTGTTGTTTTGTTTTGGCCTCCACATCGTTTTTCCTGACCACTGACAAGTCGTAGGCGATCCAACACGCGGAATCAACTGAGCAACTACTCAGTTGTTTCTGCGGTATTGGTGACCACTCATCATCAGATATCCTCCTCGGTCTTTCAAGGCAAAAAAACACCCAACCACAGTTATTATACGAACTTATAAACAATGCAGACTTAAAATTTATCACAAATTGTTCATCTAAATTCATATGTTGAAGTAACTTAGTCAGATGTAGATTGATATGTTAATTATTACAAACCGTATTATTAATTCGCACTAACCAAAATCGACTGCTTATAAATCATTGGACTACCTGTTTCCTAACTATATTGTTTATTTTCTTCTAGGTACATGAAGGTTAGTTTGTGGGACAAAATTTTTACAACCCTTCTAAATGTTCCTGACTGTAAAAACTTACCTGATTTAATGGATCTCAAAAATGAAGTCGATAGCGTATTACATGAAGTTGATAATCTTGGCTCCCAACTTCGTAATTTTGCAAATGTGCTTAAATCTAGGTAATTAAGGTAGGGCTCATACTGTATTTATTGCATTTAGAAATTATATGGCGTTTGTAAGAGTAACATGTCCTGAAGATGAATTAAGATACAAATTATATCTAAGTTTATGTGTTCCTGAAGTCTTTCATCAGGTTGACCTGGTTGTCTAATAAAAGCAATGAGTATTATATTAATATAATGACTGTCTTTTCGGGCACTTAACTATACCTACAAGCCTTGTTGTTTAGCGAAATGTGATATTGTGAACTTATAGGTTTTTTTCTGTTAAAATAAAACATGCTTAGATTAACTTGTTAGCGTAACTAATAAAATGTTGAAATATTAGTTAGGTTTCGTTTATTTTTGTACAACCTATAAAACTTGCACATTTCACATTTCTTGTTCGAGTTGTAAAGGAAATAAAAGCTACATGGTTGATAAAATGTGTTCTCATTTTTTACCTATTTTCAAACTCCAAATAATTAAATTAAAATTATTATAAATAATTATATTACATATTATTAATATTATATGAATTATTTAAAGCTTACGACCCAATCTAAAAGTATGATAATTAAAGCAAGCTTTACATCGTTTTACGATCACCCCCGTTCACCCTCTCTAACCAATCAATACCATGGACCAGAAAGGTCAAATATCTGGGAGTCATCCTGGATGCACCCCTGAAATTCTGCCCATACAGTCTCTCCGCCACTGCGCCGCGTTTATCCAGACCGGCAGACTTTTTTTTTGGGCCGGATCCGAACCTCCTACGAAGTTCCTGCGCCTAGGGAGCGCGCGGGATATGTGGGACTTGACGATCTGCAAGTTGTTGGGAGCAGACCGCGGGCCCAAGGACTTTTAGGGCCCTACCGCACAAACGACTCCCCTGCACTCTTACACCTGACGTCCGATCTTCCTCCGGGTTCAGAACCCGGTCGACTAGGGGGTTTCCCGCGGTCAACACTACAACCAGACACGCGGCGCCACCTCGACGACGCCCTACCGACGGGTCGTCATGGCGCCGGAATTTCAAGGAGTATCCCTGCAGCTTTCCGCGAGTATCGGGATTCTGGGGGTCGATATTTCGAGCGATGTCCAGTTTCAGAGTCATTTGGAAGGTAAAGCCAAATTGGCCTCTAAAATGTTGGGAGTTCTCAACAGAGCGAAGCGGTATTTCACGCCTGGACAGACTTGCGCTTTATAAAGCGCAGGTCCGACCTCGCGTGGAGTACTGCTCTCACCTTTGGGCCGGGGCTCCCAAATACCAGCTACTTCCATTTGACTCCATACAGAAACGGGCTGTTCGGATGGTCGATAGTCCTGCTCTCGCGGATCGCTTGGAACCTCTGGGTCTACGGAGGGACTTCGGTTCTCTCTGTGTTTTATACCGCATGGTCCATGGGGAATGCTCTGAGGAATTATTCGAGATGATTCCCTCATCTCCTTTTTATCATCGCACCTCCCGCCATCGGAGCAGAGTTCATCCATATTATCTGGAACCGCTGCGTTCATCGACAGTGCGTTTCCAAAGATCTTTTTTGCCACGTACCATCCAGCTTTGGAATGAACTCCCCTCCACGGTGTTTTCCGAGCGCTATGACATGTCCTTCTTCAAACGAGGCTTGCGGAGAGTACTTTATGGTAGGCAGCGGCTTGGCTCTGCCCCTGGCATTGCTGACGTCCATGAGCGATGGTGACCACTTACCATCAGGTGGGCCGTATGCTCGTCTGCCTACAAAGACAATAAAAAAAAAGAATTAAAAAAAAGTCGACGAACAACGACGCCGGTCTCCGCGGTACGGCGGCCCTGTCAGGCCGCTCGGGCGATGCCGCTAGTGTTCCGGGATACCCCGCTGGGCCAGAACCAGCCTGCCGGGTTGGAACGCGATACACCACCGACCGGGTTGCTCTTCCACAGTATATTCGGCGACGACAGCGACGACAATGCGGACCGCACCCGCAGCCGCCGACGCGTCGTCCCGTTCTCCTGGTGCCAGCACGCTAGTGACGGTAGCGTGCGGCGCAGCCTCAATCCCCTTAGGTGGCGACCTAAGGGGGTTGAGGGCGACCGTGACAATTACCGGGAGGAGACTGCCTCCTAATAGGGCCCGGAGCTGGACAAACGGCCTTCTTCGACTCCCGGGTCGGCGGCGGTGGCACGGCGCCGAGAGGGAAGAAGAGCTCTCCCTCTCCCGTTCCACCGCCTCCTTTTGCGAGGTGGTGGACTCGCAGAAGTCAAGCATAATCATTAATTAATTTAGTCTAACATGTAAGACTTAATGAGTAATTATAATAAAAAATAGAATAAACGTTAATTCATTTATTGTCTTTATTTTTCAATTCTAGTCTTTGTTTCTTTCTTTCTTGATATTCATGAACATTATCAAATTTTCTTTTATACAAAACCTTAATTGATTCCAATTTATTACTACAAATTATATTTTTCTGTACATCTCCAAACATTACAATATTTTTATTAAATTCTATTAACATCTTTTCAGATAATGACATGTTATAAATGGTCAAAAAAGCACTTGAAATATCATACAGATAAAGATTTAAACCAAAAAATAGTAAAGATGATGGCAATTTTTCTACTTTTAACTTATATTCTAATTTATGGCTAAACCCGTGGAAATCATCTAAATTTAAATTGTAAATAAATACAATATTCAAACCATGAAGAGCAATAGCTATTAGAGTTACATGTTTATTAACTTTGGTTACTGCAAAAGCAACAATTGGCAAAGATTTGATTTCAACACCCTCTGAATCCATTTGTTTTATGAATACTTCTTTTAAATTTTCATCATCAATTATATCATTTGTATCAATTGTGTGGCATAATTGTCCTTTAACATAGTCCCACAGTTTTACAGTTCCATCACCTGAAGTACTTATCAAATAATTATAATTATTAGGTAAGATTTCAATATTTTTTACAAATTCTTTATGGCCTAAACAGTATGTTTCAATATTGTATGTGTTAGGATAGCAAGATATCCTAATTTTTTCATCTCTGTCGCATGTGATTATATATTTTTCATCAATAGTTTGCAATATATCCAAAAGAATGCTTAAATGCCCCAGCAATTTTATACCAGATTTTCCTTCATCTTCTAGATTATACAACAAAGCATCACCAGATTTATCTGCTACTAAAATGTGTTTGTTATTCTGAGTAAATCTTATTTTACTGGCACTTCTTGGTAGGATTATCTTTTTGAGAATTTCAAGACATGATGAAAACACTACCAAATTTTTCGATATTGATGTAATTACCGCTATGTATTTCTGATCACCCGAAACGGTAATATCTACGATGCAATCATTCTCGGTCTCTTCCGATGTTGATAATGTTATTATTTTATGTGTATGATAATCATAATAATCTAGAAGTAAATTTCTTGCGGCAACTATAAAGTTATCGTTTACTGAAAAACAAGTCATAATTTTATTATAACTCCTATGTACTTTACTTACTTTTAATAGCAAACTTTAGCAAAGTAAGATTTTTAGGCTAAAAAACTTTTTTTAATTTATTAATTTTTAGATCGACATAGGGAACATAGTTCATACTACCTACTTCGTAATAAATGTCAAAGCCATGTCTGTTGTATGAAAAATTACATGAAACGGGATGAAAGTTATTGATTATTATTATTTATTATTGATTTTGGAAATAAAATTACCTAATAAAGAGAGATATAATATGACAATATCATAGGTATAGGATGTGATAAAATGAAAAACCTTTCAGTAAATGTTGGTTGTTTATTGAAAGTTCAAAAGACTTTTTGGAAGCCACGTTCAGCCATTTCGATACATTTGTTAATAATATATTTTCACAGGTACTAATAAAGTTAATTATGATTAAGGTACCAGTATTAGACACTTACAGCTGAAAAAACACAAAATCACAACATAAAACAAATTACCTTCGTTATCGTGCCAAAATTGACTAGATATTTGTTTTTTTTTTATGTTTGGAAATGGGGTTGGCCGGTTAAAGCTTTTCTCAGATGTCGCCAGCGTAGCTTGTTCCCTTGTCACAGAGAGCCGCCATTTTGTATGTTTTGCGTTCGTGATATTTCGGCATTTTGTGACTTTGATACGGTTCTTATTACTTTCTAAGTAGTGCTAAACAGTTTTACAACATGTATTCCAACTGGGTAGTTAAAGAATTAAAGGAGTAGTTGAGAAAACGTGCTGCATCTTTACGAGGAAAAAAAGTGGATTTTGTCGAAAGGTACAATGTTGATGTTTTATTTTAACTTAGAAAACTTCTCTCAAACTGTTTCCGGTAGCTATAATAATAATAATATTAAATTGTGTACCTTAGGAACTTTATTCCTTGTAGCATGTGCAAAAAGAATTGCTCTTATTACACACATTACCTACCAACTAATGTATTATTTTACTTTTTTCAGATTAGAGTTATATGACCAAAATTTTACTTTTGAAACAAAATGAAAAAATTGCTCTAGCAAAATATGCTAATATATATGATTTGCTAGTGGAGCCATGTGCCATTTTCATTAGCCAAGAGCGCCCATATTTTGCTGCATCTCCTGATGGTGTGTTGGGCGAAGAAACTATAATTGAAGTGAAATGTCCATACGCTAGAAGAAAACATAAAATAAATATAACAACGGTGCCTTATTTAGAACAACGTAACGGGATATTGTCTCTAAAAAAACCTGCCCATATTATTATCAAATCCAAGGGCAGTTATACTGCTCAGGCAAAACATACTGCAACTTGGTCATTTACACCTACAAGGACATCAAAGTGATTTATGTTGAAAAAGAATAATTTTATAAATAATATGTTAAATAAATGAGATACCTTTTATGAAAATATTTTCAAAGACGCATTGTATGAAAAATATCTGTATTATAACTATACACACTTGTCGAAATAAAAAATCAGGAATATTTTTAATTATTTTTATTGACAATTCCTTATATCATTTGCCATTGGCAAAAGTGTGATTAAAACTAATGAAAACTTAGATGCTGTTTCCAACCCGGTGTAGTATTGCACTATCTCATCGTCTGCAAGTAATAGCTCTGTAGAGAACAATCTTAATGTATTGGATGTTTGAGTTCCAATAGAAATATGATGCCTTGTAATTGTTTCATCTATACTAGAGTTATTATTTTCTATTAAAATTTCTTGAGAGATATTTGAATTAAAATGCACATTTCTGTGTTCTTCAAGGGGTACTATATCTTCACAGTATTGGGAAGTGTTGGGCAGGCTAAAAAGCTGTTTTTAAGGTTACGAGTTTGTAGCCTTTGTTCTCTACTTTTTGTTTCTTCAGAAAATGGTTTCATATTCCATGAAAGTATAGATGGTACAGCACCTTTCTTCAGATATTTATGTTGATGTTTGACACCTACAACACAAAGAAAAACATTTAAATATACTATCACAAGGAAACCTGACCATAGTTTCAAAATATTTATTATTACAATGGATGCAGCGATTTAGATAGAACTTTCAATAATAACAGCTGATAATGAACAACAGCTCATGAGGAATGTGTTTCCTCCAGTTTGATTTTATGTTTGTTAAAAGGTTCCTTACAGCATAAATCTACTTGCAAAATATGTTAGCAACTAACTATTAATATAACTAACTAATTATTTTTGGATTTTTTTTATAAGAGAGCAAAGATGTGTGCCACACCTAGTCATGCATTATAAATATTTGACAGAAAGAAACATACCTGTGTATTTACTAATGTTTTCATAGTCAGATTCCACAAAGTGTTTACGACATAACCTCGAACTTTTTGTGGGAGTACTTTTTTCGCGTCAAATGGCCTTTAACCACAGTCTTCCAATTTTCTTGTCCTTCGGGAATTGATGTACTCCAATTTCTGAGCATATTGGCACAAAACAACCCGTCATTGTGTTTAAAATAATTTCTAATCAAAAATTCCAATACAAATATTGAATGTTATGGGAACAATGCACATCAGCGCCACTCTGACAGTTGCCAACCCCATTGGATAAGTGCGTTGCCATTTTCGCGTTCCTAAAAATCTTCAATTATCAAATATCTACATTTTCTGTTATAAGAAAAATGATATGCTATAAGCTAAATGATTAATCATATGAAATGAAATGAGATGCAGTTGATTAATATGAGACTTCAGTCAATTAGGATAAAATTAGATTAAACGAGATGAGGTGGGATGAAATAAATTCGCAGTAAAATGCTGGTTATTTACCGAGACTTTTCCAGTGGACTTTTTGAAGCCACATTTATGCACTTTCACAGATATTAAGTAGATAATAAATCTGAAAAAACCTAAACCACGACAAAATTTAACTATTTATACAGCTTGGTGCCTCACGCTCCCGCCAAAAAGTTCGGAAGCAGATTTGATTTTCTTAAGCTGTACATTGTCAATGTCACTATGGTGTCATTCCCACTCACATGCGCGCAAACATTCGTACAATGTACGAATATTTGCGCGCATGTGAAGGGCCGTCAAACATTAATTCGCAAACTTAGCGGCTGTACAAATGGGTTCGGTACTCAATTTGCGAACCCGTTTGCGCTTCCTCCTACACTTGTTTACGAATGTCTCACGAATTTCTCCTCCTTTTTAATTCGTTAATAGAACATTGAAGAGAAAAAGAGTTTTGAATTCTTTCCCAGACATCATTAACAGCCATGCTGGTTTTTTTTTTTTTTTTATGAGATTTCTTTTGACGAAGATACGCTACACAGTAGATGTCACAATCTATGAAAATAGCGAAACGTCCGTTGCCTTCGCAATCCTGGGCGCAATTGGTCACACGAATGTGTGGGAGACTACGCGAAGGATCGCGGTTCGCGCGCATTGATGTCTGTTAAAAAACCGACACAGCTTGGAAAACCACGAATGCAGCGAAAACTATGCATCTGAAAAATCGGACACCATTTTTCGGTCGGAATCTATTGATCATGACACTAATCATAAATACCTCTTTAAAATATGTCATCAAAACATATTTAGACATTCTGTTTAAATATTTCGGGGAAAAGGCTACCGACAAAATCTCTTCGGAACTATTTAAATAAAATAGTTTTATTCCGCAGTGAGTAAAACACTATTGTAAATTCGTTAAATATTTAATAATTAAGTGATTTTAGAGAGGAAGTCACAAGGAATGACGTTTGTAATTAATGAATAAATGTTCTGTAGGTGTTTTTTTTTCACGCGGTCCCTTGATAAGTTTGAAATTTGAATCACTCTCAAGTGAAAGTGATTCAAATGGTGCGGCGCACCTTCCTTGAGGTGCGCTGCGGTAGTGTGTTACGGACTTTAGAGTCAGCAAAACAATTAAAATAGATTGTAATAGTCTAAGAAAAATAACATTTAGCATGCTAGAAATGGGCAGATGGCACTGTACTACGCCATATCTTTATGTTTTGTGACAAACGACAACTTTATAAAATCAGTATAGCAACTTTTAAAAATCATCATATCGTTTACTTGGCAAATTCGAAGGACGAACTTGTCTTAGATTTCACACATCTAAATCATATCATATTTGCACATAACAATATACCTACTTACTTCCCATTAAAGTATCAATTCTACAAATAAATAATACTCAACAATATTTAAAATAAAATGAGCCAAGAACGTTTATCGATAAAACCTGATAACATTGAAATATTTTGTACAGCACTAAAACCGCCATGTTTTGTGGTCAGATGACGTCACAGTGGCACGAATGTTTTGTTGACGTTTCATTTCCATAGGTTTCCTACATAGACCTATTTTCCTACTTCAGTGGAGTATGTACATACATAATTATATAAACTAGATAATAGATTTAAACACTTAATATAATGTAGATGTATTACAGTGATTGTGCCTATTAGCTGAGAAAAATTGGTGTATTATTGTGTGATTCCGTTGATGGTATTAGTTTATAAAACAATTTAGCGTTACACAAACGAACATGGCACTCAGGTTGCAAATCGAAAAGAAGAAAGCTCAAGAAGAAATGCGTCGTTTGATGGCAGAAAGGAAGAAGAAGGATGTCAAACGAGTAAAGTTAGATCATCCTCTCGCAAGATATAATAATGTGGGACAACTCACTTGTTTGCTTTGCACTTCCATCGTGAGATCGGAAAATGTTTGGCAAGTACATATCAATAGTAAACAACATCGAGAAAATATTGAAAATGCTAAGAAACTAAAGGAACTGACGAACAATTTCACTGTAGTCAACAAAGTTAAACACAAGAGTTCCAGTCCTCCAAAAGATGCACCTCCCGAAAAAAAGATAAAAGGAATATTAAAAAATGTAGGCACCGTGCCAGTGATAACAAAACCCAAAAATGATGTCCCAAGTGTGGTAGCATTTCACAATGAAGAAATTAAAAGAACTCCACTTAATCCTGTTGTAATAACAGAAAAAGGTTAGTCCTAAATGATTTAACTAGAGTACTTGAAATCTCATAATGAAAAAATTCTGTTGTATTACATTTTAAAAATAGTTCTGAGTTTTGATTTGTTTAGCTTGATTATACATAGATAATTATGAAATACAACAAACTTTCCATATGTTTTTCAACCACTATTCTCACGTTAAACTAACAACTAGTTTAATCTTAAATAGATTTGTTTACCAAGCATATTCTTTAAAGTGCTATATTCTTTAAAATAGAATGATTTTGAGGAATTCCCTAAAATTATTCTATCTATTTGTTCATTTCATTCTGTGAATCTAGACTGACAGGCTGTAGGAGTTTGAACTTTTCCTGAGATAAATATTAAATGAATTTATCAAAACTATGATTTCTTCAATTTTTAACCATCAATAATAATTAAAGTGACAAATAATTTTCCACTTTAAACAAAGGTATTTAAAATGAAACTTATCCACAATTTTTTCTACCCCTTTCTTTAGTGCATACATTTTGTTTTTAAGCTCTACTTACCTATAAACTATTTTTATACAAAAAACTACTTTTGATACCTAAGTTTATCATAAAAAATTAATGAAACAGGTTGATATCAGAATGACAACTTGCTTAGTCAATGGTATATTAAAAGTGACTAGAATTGGTTACCTTGTTGTATGAATTTGTTTTGAGCGACAACTGAAAGGGAAAAGGTCTTAGGGTGAACTTCTGAACAAAAATACTGCATAGAGTAATTTTTTTATGTCTTTTTTATTGCTCATCTGGTGTTAAGTCGTTACCAGAGCCCATAGACATCTACAACATAAATAAGACCCAGCCCCCTAGAGGCCTTAGTACCACAGTTGTCCCCCCACCTTTCAAATCAAATAATTACTGCTTTACTAAGCAGTAATTATCTTGTGAGTCCGCACTGATATGTACTCATACACAAGACTCACAAGATGTCCTAATACCAGTAATTACACAAATCATAATTTTGTCTGTTTTATTTTTATTACACCGTGTTATTGTTTCACTATGAAAGTCAATCATGAACTTTTGCTAAGTATGTTTTTCATTATATACCTTCTTCTTCTGTTTGATTTTGGCTCGCGCGGCTTGCACCTTTCATTATATTCCTGCATGTGGGATTCAAACTCCGGGACACTGGCATCATTTACTACAAATGCACATGTGTATAAAATGATGCTTATACATTTTATACTAATGCAAATGTCGTACGCTGCAGGCCATATCTTCGAATTTGCGATTCTGATGATTTGACTGTATAAGTAAGGCTGTATAATCTAGTTGATTTTAAAATCTTTTCTCAGCTTGACTTTATATAACCTCCTTGAGGTAGTATTCTCTGTTTTTTTTTCTTTCATATTTATAGAAAAGCAGGTTCTCAATTTCAGGATTTTTTTTCGGGGCAGGTATTATTATTTTCTCACCATTTTTGCCCACTGAGTTTCTCGCTGGATCTTCTCAATGGGTCGCAATTCCGATCCAATGGTAGATTCAATGAAGTACTGCTCTTGCTAGGGCTGGTGTCAGCAAATTCTCTCAGGGTTAGTGCGTAAGCTCACCTACCCGTTCGGGAATAGCTGGAATAGCCTGTTAGAGTATCAGCGAACAGAAAAAGCTATTTTTGTTTCTCCTTAGTTTTATTGAGAAAATAACAAATTTAATATTTACTCACAAAGCTACCATACCATCACCTGATGGTATTACACACCTATTCCTGATGAGAAGCACAATTTTTTCCAGTTTATAAGATTGAGGCAGCTATCACAATTGAGGCTTAGTGAGCTTGTTCACCTGCTTATACAATTTAAAAAAGTAGAATATGATATTTTAAATGTCAGTCAAAATTGTCTAATTGTATGATAAAAATGTACTATGGATGAACTCATCAGCTGTAGTGAATAGTAGTAGGTAGAATGTAAAAACAGGGCAGTATCTTGACCAAGTTTTTTTTCCCTACCTAAGCTGATAGCCTTGAGAGGCTATATCAGTGTAACCTTAACTAGTAGGTGAGCTCACGGGGCTCAAACCTGACGACGTTGCTAACACGAACCCTAGCATGAGCCGTGCTTCGCAGAATCTACCACTGGATCGGACACGCGACCCACTGAAAAGATCCAGCGAGAAACTCAGTGGGCTGTGTCTGAGGGTTAATTTACTGGTCGAGCCCTTCCTCGCAAGCGACGGTTTGGATGAGAACGATGACCAGTGCTTGAGGTACCTAAAAGCACTGTTAGTGGATCGGGAGGATCCGAAATGACGTGTTTGGGGCGACGTCGACTGCTTTCCATTCTGTCCGCAGGATCGGGAATGTAGTTACCGACGGCCACGATGCGAGGGTTCTCGTGTCGTGCCGCTTTTTGGAATGGCGCATTGACGCCGATTGTAGATACTTACTGATGGACTCTAAGTCCAGGTCGTTATGGAAGTCAACGTTCCTGACGAACCACGGAGCTTCGACGGCTATCCTGCAAAAACGAGATTGAATGATTTGGAATGATTTTAAGTTAGTGCGGGCCGCGTGAGCGAACACTACACTTGCATAGGTAGTGACGGGGCGTATGCAAGTTTTGTAGAGTGTCACCTTATTTCTAAGGGACATTTTACTTCGCCTGCATATCATTGGGTACTTCTCTGTAGTACAAACCACAGACATAAGTCTTCTCTTTAGAAATATAATTTCTAAAAATGATTCTCAGAGTGAGATGATAGCCAACAGTATATCATAGTATTATGTTTCAGTTAATGAACCTGTACAGACTACAGATCAAAAAGAAAAAGAGGAACCTGCAAGTGATGTACCAATACCAGAAGGTTTTTTTGATGACCCAGTTTTAGATGCAAAGGTAACAGATATTAGATGTTATAAAATATCAACTAACATATTACTTCATAACTCTTCTGCTTTTTAAACACAGCACATAATTTAGTTAATTTGAGTAAAAAACATTACATATTACACATTATTATTATATACATACATGATAATTTCATTAAACCATTATTTCACAATCACTATCCTTATAAAAACTAAACATTACTGGTCATATAATTCTTCAAAAGCATCATGTATAAATTCTATCATATCACTAGCTAACATACTTCGACCTTTTAATTTAAAAGCCTTTTCATTGCACTTTCTTACTAAAATACATGCAGCATAACAAGACAAAGAAGCTGCTAACATTTTATTATTAGATATATCTGGTATTTTAATTTTATCAATATTAGCGAGAGTCCAATGCATGAATGTAGCTATAGTTCCAGATAATAAATCACCCTGTCCTCCACACCTCCGTCCAGATCCCCCAGTCTCCAATGACCAAGTGAACTCAGGAAATGGACTTATTAATTCATCATTGGGCCCTTTTTTTAATATAGTAACATTTTTCCCCATTGTCTGTACATCTATTTTATTACTTAGTCGTTCAAATTCTATTTTGTTAGGGGTTAATATTACTGGTGAATCAAAATCTTTAATTAAGTTTGGTTTTTCTGTTATTAAAAACAAACCATCAGCATCAATGATAATGGGTATTTTCTTTTGCTTGATGACTTCTATTAATTTTGCTATTATATCAAATGTTTGCCAATCTCTTCCTAATCCAGGGCCAATAACTATAGAATGGAGTCTGTCAAACCATGGTAATATTTCCTCAACAGCATCTTGCTTATCTAGTAGTGGATGCACTATTAATTCTGGGCTATATGATTTAATTACTGCAGAAGCAACTGAAGAACAAAATATATGTGCCAAGTCTGCACCTACCTGCAATTTTAACAAATATGTTCTTTATTATCAATATTCATTTTAAATTACACTGGATGTTTTCATATTCAGAGTAACACATAACTTTTGGTTGAGTATCATGATTAATGAATGTTTCTTTTCCTAGAATGTGGATGTATTTATGTTTATGAAATTTTGTTTATTGTAAATATGAGTCTTACCTAACAAAAACGCAATACTGAATAATTACTAACTTTGAGTGAGCTAATCCCCGCAAAATAAGGTGCACCAGTATATTCTAAAGAACCACCAATTACCCCTATTCTTCCGGCTTGCCCTTTATGACTACTTTTATCCAGAGGTGGTATGCATATTTTAATAAGGTTTTTCATACTTGTAGGATCCATGTTGTATCTATGTCTAATAAGAGAAAAACTTTTCAAAAAAATTAAATTTGTTTTCATTGAAAGACGTTAAAATCTTACGCTTCGAACGATACTGCTTTATTTTTAAACATGTGAAAGAATCATATGAAACGTATGCCACTTTCGTCAAAGTTAACAAACTATCATTTTATTAAGTTAAACCTCGTAAAATACTGTAGACTGTAGTATAGTACATAGAAATCGCAAAAAATACCGTAATAACATTATCAAATTACCACATGACACATTGAGAATGTTTTTTTAAGGGATTTTATGACCTGGTAACTAAGACCTTTAAGTCAAGTCTTATTTTAATTTTAATGAAAACTTTTTTTATATGAAAAATAATATGATATGGGATGAAATATAATCTCAGTAAAATGGTGGTCATTTACTGAGAAGTTTTCAGTGGACTTTATGGAAGATCGTCGTGGCCTAAAGGATAAGACGTCCGGTGCATTCGTGCTGAGCGATGCACCGGTGTTCGAATATCAGGTCAGTACCATTTTTTCTAATGAAATACGTACTCAACAAATGTTCACGATTTACTTCTACGGTGAAGGAACAACATAGTGTAATAAAAATCAAACCCGCAAAATTATAATTTGAGTAATTACTGGTGGTAGGGTGAGTCCGCACGGGTAGGTACCACCACCCTGTCTATTTCTGCCGTGAAGCAGTAATGCGTTTCGGTTTGAAGGGTGGGGCAGCCGTTGTAACTATACTGAGACCTTAGAACTTATATCTCAAGGTGGGTGGCGGATTTACGTTGCAGGTGTCTATGGGCTCCAGTAACCACTAAACACCAGGTGGGCTGTGAGCTTGTGCACCCATACAAGCGATAAAAAAAAAGATCATACCGATACAAATTTCATTGCTTTCACGCTACGTTACGATGATGAACGGCACCGACATAATTGTATATAGGGAACAGTTTATTGATCCATATGGGTTGCAAATACTTGCAGTACTAAACTGAATTGATTTTGTTTGTATTTTAATGAGAAAAAATATTTATTCACTAAATATAATCATCTAAGTCATACTCGATAATAAGCCAGGTAGGCCCCACTTATTTCTGCGGTGAATCGGTTATGCGCTCCAGTTCGAACGATTTTTCAATGAAATTGAGATTTCTACATCATATCTTCATGTGGATGACGACATACACGTTGTGATATCTATGCTAAACTCCAACACAAAGTGTGATGTTCGCTGCTTGTTCGCTCGTCTACGTAAGAGAAAATTCGTTATGCTTATTTTGAAAATTGTTTATTTTATTTTAGGTTCGTAAGATTGAATATAAAGATCCAATTGAAGAGGAATGGGAAAAATTCAGAAAAGAAATAAAAGAAGAAACTAGTGCATCAGCTGAAATTATAGCAGGTGAACAAGAAGAAGCCACTGCAGAGCGACAAATAGAAGAAATCGACGAACAAATTAGAAAATGGTCCCGGTACGATAAAAACAACTCTGAAATTTTACTTTTAAATAACTAAAATTTTATTAAATTAAATAATTTTAAATTATTCAACATAGTAATGAACTTAATTTCCTTTTTTTACAGAGTCCTGGATTTGGAATTACAAAAAGAAGAGACGAAAAAGAAAATACACGAAATGGACCAAATGAGCTTAGACGAAAATTGTGAATCAGAAAACGAAGATGATATAGACGAATTTTTAGATTGGAGGTCTAAAAAATCGTTTACGTAACAAAAAGTTTTTTCTGTTGATAATATGTGCTATTAAAATACTTCACTATAATGAGCTACATAAAAGTTCTTTTATTACGATTTACCCTAATCTTTATCTAAATTATTTTATATTTTGATATTTTTTTATTTTTATTGCTTAGATGGATGGATGAGCTCACAGCCCACCTGGTGTTAAGTGGTTACTGGAGCCCATATATATCTATAACCTAAATGCGCCACCCACCTTGAGATATTAGTTCTAAGATCTCAGTATAGTTAGTGTTAGTTTCAGAAAGTGAGATCACCCAAAACCAGTTCGGGTTCATGCCTGGTCGCGGGACAACGGACGCCATATTTGTACTCCGCCAAGTGTGCGAAAAATACCATGACGTGCACAGGAATCTGCCTAGGGTGTTCGTTGATCTGGAAAAAGCGTACGGCCTTTTTTTCCTACCTAAGCTGGTAGTCTTGAGAGGCTATTCCAGCGTAACCTTAACTAGTAGGTGAGCTCACGGGGCTCAAACCTGACGACGTTCCTAAAACGAACCCTAGCAAGAGCCGTGCTTCGTAGAATCTACCACCGGATCGGAAACGCGACCCAGTGAGAAGATCCGGCGAGAAACCCAGTGGGCTGTGTCTGAGGGTTAATTTACTCGTCAAGCCCTTCTTCGAAAGCGACGGGTTCGACGAGAACGGTGACCTGTGCTTGAAGTACCTAAAATCACCGTTAGTGGATCGGGAGGATCCGAAATGACGTGTTTTGGGCGTCGTCGACTGCTTTCCATTCTTTCCGCAGGATTGGGGATGTAGTTACCGGCGGCCACGATGAGAGGGTTCTCGTGTCGTGCCGCTTTACCGAAGTGGCGCATCGACGCCTAATGACTTAAAAGTCTTAGTTACCAGATCAGAAAATCCCTTAAAAAAATAATACCCAAATAAACACACACATTTAGAGACAGGCGACTTGCAGTTTTTGTCTTGTAAACATAAATGAAAAGTACCGTATGTACCTCAAGTTCTAAATAAATAAATAAATTAATATTGGAAATACAAACATAAACCAAAGTATATTTGAAAATTTAATCTTTTTTTAGGAAACATATTATTATCTACTTTATTTGGGAAACTCGTTTCTTGATTATAAAAATAGTAAATAGTCAATTACTGAAAAAATCATGGATGCTGAAGTTGCAGAACAGCTTAGAGATCTAATTACTAGATTACAAACTGATGAAGACATACCAAGTGCTATGAATCAGCTTAAAACGTTATTAGTTTCCGCACCAACTGAAATTTCTGAAACTATCCTAGAGGTAGGATTATCCAAAATACTCCAATGCTTCAACATTTTTGATAGGTATGTAAATTTCAGTTGGGATAGTATATCCTTTATAAATTGTTATTACGCCATTATTCTCATTAACCGAGAAGGGTAGACGAGGTATTGCTCGCCCTATATTATAAAGGAATTACTGGAGCCACCTTAACCTTAACTTGAATGACTTCGCTAAAATGCCTCATGAGGTGTATTACTTAGCAGAGCGCAATAGCGCTAATCCCACTTTCTGTGACCGCCACTAACTATTCTCGAGATTTGGTTCATGCACAAGCTAGCCACCGTCAACGCTCTAGACACGTCCTAATGGATCTACGCGATCCACTCTCAAGCACTTCGAGAACCTACTCATAGCTGCATCCAAACAACAGGTCATCATAGTCATTGAATTGGTTGAAGAGTTCAATGTGAAACCTAGCCAATACAATCGGCCCAAAAGTTTTGCTAAATCTTCTCAATGGGTTCCAATTATAGTTGTAAATTCCTTTATGAAGCAGCTGTTCTTAGGTTTTTTTGGAGGTTTTTGGGTGGCTAATAGCAAATCCCACACCTCTTGGCTGAACCATACTCACCCATCTATTCTAGTGGAGATGAAAGGCCACTAGCAATCCTTCCATTTCAACAAAATGTCAGCATTTTAGAACTCTTTACAGTTATCATTTATTCAGGAACATCTACAGCAAATGCAACTTTGTTTTTTATTTCTATCTCATGTAACAAAGATTTGATTGAGGTAACAATAAAATGTTTAAGGCTAATGAGCTAATGGCTGAATTGCTGTTTAGTGGTTATTGAAGCCCATAGATATCACAAAAGTGAACCCATTTTGAGACACAAATTTAACCTCTCAATTGATTGTATGATCAATCATTCATCATTCAAACTGAAGCCCATTATTTTTCAGTGAGAGAAATAGGCAGGATGGTAGTGAGAGTTTACAATATCCCCAACCACCAAACAAATTGGACAAATTTGTGAATATTAGAGACTTCATTTATTCATTATTTTTCAGACACCTAGTTGATTTAATATGTGAAGTGCTCACACTGTGTTTTGAAAAATTTTCACCTGGAGAAGTGATTAAGAGTTTTACAGGTAACTTCATGTATTTGCTACGACATGAAAATGCACATGTTCGTAGACTTGCTGTAGATGAGGTAAGTGTTACTTTCTAAAGATGTATTGGTATGATAAAGCATTCATAAAACTGTATACTTTATTTATACAGATTGCTAAAGCAGTGATATCAAGCTCCAATGCCCTCCCAATACCACAGTATATTGATGTTTATGTAGCTGTTGGTCAGCTTGTTGGTGATAATGATATAGGCGTTGCTAACAAAGCTATATTGATTACATCAAATTTGCCAGAAGAGGCTTATACAAAAGTTTTGGAAGAAATGAAAATTCTTTTACAATATTCTTCTAGTAGCAAATGTAATGTTTTTGAGGTAAACCATGTCTTTTAAATTTTTAGTTGTTCTCTAAACTTTTATAAAATTACTAGATTTAATATTGAATTCATAAATTTATCATACTAAGAATATTATGTTATTCCAATTAAATCATATTAAAAATTAATTTACAGGTGATAATTAACATTTCCATTAAATCTTATGATTTGTTCAAAATTTGTCTTGAGCTGGGTTACATAGATATCATGGTGCAAGAAATCCAATCTCTTGATGTACTGTACCAATTAAATATTTTGGAACTCATGTCAACCTTGGCAATCAAACCATACGGTATTAATTACCTACTCAATAGTGGAGCAATGGATAAATTGGTAACAGTTGTTATTGACTTGAAAACTTCACCTGTTGGTGGAATATTGATACCAGGTAATAATGATATAATATTAAAATAAGAAGACTATTGATAATATGGTATCAGCTAATGCTAACTACTGCTATTTCAATGTCAATTTGGCAACAATATACCACCTTACAACAAGTAGTCTATGTTTTATGTAGACACTTTTGTCTTCTTTCTTAAAACAGGCATTACTCAAGTGATATCAGATATGTTGTTAGTATCAAACATTGTATTATTGTAATCCAGTAAAATTGGTGGACACTCCTGTGGGGTGAAATACCCCATTAATGTCTACCACAATCACATCCATGCAGGACCTGTTCAGAAGACTGTAATGCTCTCAAAATATTCCCGTCCTGCGGACAGAATGAAAAGCAGTCGACGTTGCCCCAAACACGTCATTTCGGATCCTCCCGATCCACTGATGGTGCTTCTAAATACCTCAAGCTCTGGTCATCGTCCTCGTCAAACCCGTCGCTTGCGACGAAGGGCTCGACGAGTAAATTAACCCTCAGACACAGCCCACTGAGTTTTTCGCCGGATCTTCTTAGTGGGTCGCGTTTCCGATCCGGTGCTAGATTCTGCGAAGCACGGCTCTTGCTAGGGTTCGTGTTAGCAACGTCATCAGCTTTGAGCCCCGTGAGCTCACCTACTGGTTAAGGCGAAGCTGATATAGCCCCTCAAGGCTATCAGCTTAGGTAGGAAAAAAAAAAGCTCTCAAAAATGTTAACATTATGACTCATTGTCTATCAACTAGAATAAATAAATTATAAACAATTTCAGCAGCAGTTTAATGCACGCCTATTGTTTAATAGAGGCCATATGCACCATATAACTGCAGTTACTCATTTGGGCGTTGGCACTAACTTTCTCAATTGTAATAGTAAACCAGCTATCGCATTGTGCTTAAGCTGGGACTTATTGCTTTGTGGTAGACATAAGTAGGGTACTGGTAACCATGGGCTTGCTACCTACCCTACTTCCATTACTTTAGATAGGAAGTAAAATTGATATTTGAGGAAAATATTTCCAGATGGATGAATAGAAAATAGTAGACAGTTGTGATGAGTCAGACAATTGTGATTAATCACTGTTTTATAAGCATTAGCTATGTATGTATATAATTATTAATAGGTATAAATAGACAAAGAAGCACAGTAGCAAACGTAACAATTATTTTAAGATAGCCATGAAGGACTTTCAAGTCTTCTGGTATGTTAGTAGTCAACTTCAGTCAGTAGTGTACAAATTTTATATAAATGACACACTGGCTGGTGAAAATTAAGTCATAACTCGCAAAGATTAAGATTTCGTTTTTACTGATGACAGGCAGGGCGTCTTGTGAGATTAAATGGATACCACCACCATTCTTAAGTAACACGTTCTGGTTTATTTCTTCAAAAAAGCGACACGTTTACCCTTTTATCATAGCTGGCTCAAATGACATAGGTACTCGACCCAGACGACGGGGCAACGATCAGCCGCCGTCGCCTTATACAAGCTATTTCGGATCCTCCCGATCCATTCTCGGTCTTTTTAGACATTGCAAGCACCAGTCACCGTTCTCGTCGAACTCGTTCGATGCGACGAAGAGTTCGACGCGCAACCGAACGCTCAGATACACACTAAGTTTCTCGCCATATCTTCTCAGTGGGTCGTGGTTCTGATCTGGTTTTTGATTCAGCAAAGCACTGGTCTTGTAAAGTCAGATGTTAGCAAATCTTCTCAGGCTGATCATTCTGAGCTGGTTTGAAGGGAGGGACAAGCGTTATGCAATTCACCGTGAGGTCGTTCACTTGTCTTCGTGCTTTAAATTCATGTCCTACCCATTAGGTCATACCTTATTAAGACTTTAATATAATATTTTCCATAGGGTTTCCCGCACAGGTTCTTCGCTTTGTGCGTCAACAATCTTCAACGTCAATTCGTTTTTCCTTTACCAATCTACTATCGTAAATAATACCTTTCATTGATATCGTCTTACGCGCACGTCTTCTTACGTTGATTTTTAATTACTATCGTAGGAAGGCGAGCCTACGGCTTACTTCATGTTGAGTGGTTGCGGTTGCTTACGGCGCAGCAAGTTTAAGGAGTATCAGTGCAACCCTATTAGTAGATTCTTAGTCGTAATTTTCAAGTGCTCAGTGACAGAATAATTTGGATAGTAAAGCCAAGGTGGCATCTAAACTTACTATTTAGCACTGAATTATTCATGGAAATTGTTATATACTTAACGGCCAAATTTCTATTACTTAAACTTTTAAAAAAAAAACGACTGTTGTTGAAGCCGACTTTTTTACACATAAAACTTTTGTAGTTGGGGGTTTTAAATTAAAATTATTCTTGTGCCGCCTGTGCACGCTCGTCTCGTTGTCTCAGGTGCCTCTCGTCCGCTCTCGTCGCGTAAAGGCTCGACACGAGACCACACCTTTTTTCCCTTCCTATGCTGATAGGCTTGAGAGGCTATTTCAGCTTATCCTTGACGTGTAGGTGAGCTCAAGGGGCTCAAACCGGGAGTGTTGCTAACACGGGCCCAAGGAACAGCAGTGCTTCGTAGAAACTACTACCGGATCGCAAACGCGACCCACTGAGAAGATCCGGCGAGAAACTCAGTGGGCTGTGTCTATGGGTTAATTTACTCGTCCAAGCCCTTCGTCGCAAGCGACGGGTTCGGCGAGGACGGTGACCAGTGCTTGAGGTACCTAAAAGCACCGTTAATGGATCGGGAAGATCCGTAATGACGTGTTTAGGGCGAGACCACACCATGCATACACTCGTATCAATTGAATTTCGGATGCCCGTTGCGATAGATCTAGAAGAAACTGACTTAGTTGGCGGACGGCTAAACGAACGTGTGTGTACAGGCGCGTTCTCGTTTTCATAGAGAGATTCCCCGAGACCCCTTGACTCGAGCATAAAAACCGACACGCTTCTGAAAGCGAACGAGAGCCACGAGGCGAGACGAGGGTGCCATGTGCCCACTCGTCCTCGGCCTTAGTCGTGGCGTCTCGACGAGCGTGTAGAGCCGGCTTAATAGAGTAAACTTAAACAAATCCCCAAAAAGTTTTTGACGGAAATAACTTTTTTCATTCGTACTTCAATAATATATGCTTAAAGTAATATCCTGATGGCATGCTGGTAATTCTGAAAATTGTATTTTGGACAGGTTACATGAAATTATTTGGATGTATTGCTCATTATTTTCCTAAGGAGATAATTGAAAAGTATCCGATATTGTTAAATTGTCTTTTTGGATTATTTGAATCTGGAAAACAAGCAGTACTACCAGTCGCTTTGGACACGTTTGGTTTTGTGGGCTCTACTACTGAAGGAAAATTATCTCTAGTGGCCTCAGGTTTGGATTTCATTGATTATGATATTTTTTCTACTGGGAACAAATAATTTATTTTACTTTATTAACTTTCAGGGGGTAAATTTACAGAAACTATGATGAAGGTAAATCTCTTAATAAAAAACAGTTCAAGTGATATTAAAATTCGTGCTTTAAATTGCCTTACTAACTTAATAAGTATCGAAAAGGACACCAACACGGCCAATTCTAAGCCTGTTGATCATAGAGTAACTCTAATTACGAGGGAGTGGTTCAGAGGCTTAAGTGAACAGCCATCTTCAATGGATTTATTGTTTGACATATGCAAAAACCCATTTCCTGACATTAGACTAGCAGCCTTTGGCTTACTTGATGCAGTAAGTCAGCACCAGTGGGGACACGAACTAATCGCAAGAACTGCAGGTAAATATTGACATTACATGAGTATATTTTCTAAATTATTTGTAACATAAATAGTTGATTTTTGCTCCTACTTTTTAATCATTAATAATATTAATAATTAAAAAAATGGTTTTAATAAGTTTTGTGTATGTTATTGTAATTAACGTAAATAGACGAACTCACGAACAACTTGCCAAGTGTTACTGGAGCTCATAGACATATTGTTTGCTCCAATCTTGAGACCTAAGGCAGAAGTTGCAATTGTATTGTATAAAAACTGACTGGTTGCATCCTTTAAAACAAAACGCATGACCAAGCTGAAATAAGCAAAATAAATAAATTTCCTGAGGCTTATAATATGCCCCAATCGCCAGTAAAATGTAAGTACCCAGACTGTTAAGAGAACTAGGGCATTTTACATACATATTAAGATATAGGTACTTGCAAGTTTTTTATTCATGTTAACAATTTTATTTTAGGCTTCATTGAATACTTACTAGACCGTTCTGTAGATTTTACAAAAGAATGTAAAGAGGCAAAATACGACATCATTAAAAGATTATCAAACTCTGAAGTGTTTGATTCAAATATAACTTCCAGGCTACAGGCTTATGTAGAGGAAGGACCGTTCTATTGTAACAGAATGTTGGAAGTAGCTATGCAAGATGCTGATTAGGAGAAAACGAAACATTGTTTAAAATGTCAATATTTAATCCAGTAATTGAATATTTTTAAATTATTCACTTTATATAAATCTTATTAACAGTGCTTTAACATTGTTTCAATACAGAATGTTCAATTTAATATAAAAAAGGAAAATGAAAAAAAAAAACACACCTGAAATAAATTGATCTGGATTCAAAATGAACTTATTGTTTTATTTCCTTCTTTTATTTTTAGTTGTTGCCTCTGTTTTCGAAGCAGCCTTCCTTTTGGTGCCCTTAGGTTTATTGCTACCACCATACTTAGTTGCCAAGTTATCTATAAACGAATCTAGCTGTTGACCTCTAGATTGTTGTTTCTGTCTGATCATTAACTCTAAACTATTGGGTCCTGTGAAAAATGTTCGTGTTTAATTTTGTTGTGGTCCAAGATCAACAAGCTTAGGCCCACCTGATGATAAGCGGTTAATCATGGCTATGAGAAATGCCAGGAACATAAGCTGCTCAAGATATAAACTTTATTTGTAGATAGAATTTTTTATATTTATGAAGCCTTCCTACTCAAATGCTAAATAGAAGCAGTTCTGATAAGTTGTGATATAAATCAATCTGTCAACTCCCATCAACTTCATTCTTTTGTTAGCAATTTAAGATCAATGAGTTTTATACCTGATGTCATTCCTAATTCCTGCTTCAATTCTTCAGCTTCTTTCGCCTCACGGTTTTCTTTTGCAATTCTTTTTTGTTTCTTTTTAGCTGGTTCATGTGTAAATATTTTATATGCAGGAATTTCACCATCTTTTATCATTTTCTGAAATGCAATGCTAGATATCTGATGAGAGTTTCAAAAATAGCAGAGTAAATTAAAGCTCGAATTGCTGTTAGCTGCAAGATGTTGCTGTTCGTTGAAAATATTTAGTATACTCTAATGATTCAAGAATTATTTTTGTATTAGATGGTTTTCATTGATGTTAAAAGATAACCAGAACAAAGTGATTATGATCCGCATACAACTTGAGGTAAAAGTATTGGTTAATTTGGTCTAAAGATGTTGTATCAAGCATTGTGACTATTCCAGTATTCTAATCCTGCAAGGACTATTCTTCAAAGAAAATGTGTATTAACAAAAAAACCATGTAGTAAAAATATATAACTTTTTACATAATTAATAATGGTAGGGTGTAGGGTAAGCCCATATACCCACAAGAGAAGCTATCATCATCCTGTCTATATTTTCCATGTGGTAGCACTCTAGTATTCATATTATAATGTTTATATGCTCTGGTAATCACTTAATCCAGGTGCATGAACGCAGCTCATTCACCTTTGTAAGCAATAAAAAAACTTAATCAGAAGTTTCTTAACTTACAACACTCGAGTTTAATTATATTTTAGAATGATAATATGTTCATGTTCAGTCATGTACCAGTTGCTGTAATGAATGAAGTGTAGTTAATACAATTGTGTTATAATTATAATAGAACCAACAAAATTTTTTACTTTCGTACTTACTATGTACATTAACACATTACTATAGTTACGAAACTAATGTTCAGATGGTTATGTAATAAAAATATACAAGTATAATGGTTGATTGAAAGTTTTTGTACTTTATCACTTACATTGAGGATTTCCCTGATTCTCGGTTCATGTTCAGTTCTAGCAAATTGAACATGATCTGTAATGTAGTCCATGTCACCTTTACCAGTTAGATAGGCTTGTTTTAGATCATCCTTTTCTTCTTGTGAACCTATGGGAATAATACCAATAATTTCAGTATTAGATAATCAGTAGAATTAGTGGAGTAAAAAAATATTTGCTTTTTCATATAATTATTATAGGTTGGTGAGGCTAGATCCAATAGTAACCCTGACCCATATTGATCTACTGTGACTACTCCAAAGGTTTAAATGTCTTCTAAAGTATGTCTATAAGATATCCTGCCCAAATTCAGCAATAGCTGAATAGCTTTTCTTCTGCTGACTATCATGTGTTGTATACATGTGTTGATAAGTTGCTTCTGCCTCCCCACAATAGCTGTAGACTGCAATAGTAGGGTATTTTAGGTTGCAACGAAACAATACAAGAGTTTAAGTTCATGGCATCAAAGTTAGTTGTTGAATTCTGGTTGTTATGGCTCTATGAGGTACATTAAAGGAAATAAATCTATTTAAGCATTTTGTAGTCAGAACTCACCAGTATATTCTTTTTCATATGCTTTTATGTCTTCTTCTGTAATTTTTTTGAATAAATGCCTCCAGTAGACGGTCCAGTCTTTGTCTACCAAGACATTAAAGTCATCATCATCAACACTCTTTGTTTCATCGTAAACTGCTCGTTTGTTTTTGTCGCTAAGTATTTCATGAATACTTCCAAGTACTTTGAACTTTTCTGTTGCCTCTAGTTTTTGATCTTCACTAACTCGATCAGGATGTACCTTTAGCGATAGTTTGTGGTAGGCCTTTTTCACTAAAATATGAAACATGTTTAAATACACAATACAAATTATATTTGTAAGCAGTGTGAAGATTTTACGAAATTTACTATGAATGACTTTTTTATTGCTTTCTTACCTTCTTTTTCACTAGCAGTTTCGGGTATTTGTAATACTTCATATAAATTTGATGAATTAAAATACTTTTCACATAAATACAAGAGACCCATTTTGTGATTTTTTTATAATACAGTTATTAGCTCAAATAACCACGATTTCTTAAAGTTATAAGTTTTTAGTATAGTGTAGTTGAAATATTATTCTTTCCTTGCTCGGAAGTATCAGGATCTTAGAAATTGTGCATTGGTTAAAAAGTGTAGCGAATATACTCCGAAATTGCGTTACCATACGTTCTCAGTTTCAGTTAATGACAAAATCCAAATAATGCGCGCGCGATTATTTTTTTAAGGGATTTTTTGACCTGGTAACTAAGATCTTTAAGTCATGTCTTATTTTAATTTATAATCTTATTTTTATAAAAAATGATAATATGGAGTGAAATTAAATGAAATGATATGAGATGAGATGTAATGGGATGAAATATAATCTTGGTAAAATGGTGGTCATTTACGGAGATTTTTTCAGTGGACTTTCGGAGGATCCCGAGAAGTTACGTCCAGCGGCTTTGTTTCATTTTCCCACATTTATGCACTTTCACAGATATTAAGCATTTAATAAACCACCGTTATACGGTATGTACACATTTAAACCTGAAGAAACACTAAATAGACAAAATAAAACAAATCACACAACTTCACTCCTCGCGTTCCCGCCAAAAAGTTTTTTGGTACATTTTTCCTTATTAGGAAAGGCAAGGGGATCTAAGCTCATACAGCCTTATCTGTTCTTTATAATATCTGAAATAAATTTTCAAAAAGACCGAGGCCAGGTCTTGTAGGTATATTATATCCAAATATACAGCAAGTTATATACAGACACTTATTATAAACAACTTACGGTTACTATTTATATACAAATCAAGACAAATGTACAAATATAAACAATTTTTACATTAAAATATTTTTTGTTGCAAAAAATTTACGTACATATCCTTCTCGCCAAGTCTCCCCGCCAAAAAGTCCTGCGTGCGCGATCTTAAATCTTATTCACAGACTACATAGTATAGAAACATAGATTAATATATTAGTTACTGCGTAGCATAGACTTACTACGTAAGACTCCGTAAGATGCCCTACCTACAAGTGAACCTAGACCCAGATAAACTCCGACCTAGTACTTAACTGATGAGGATGACTAGCACATTAGGCCGGTTTCTTCCCAATGCCGAGGGGCTGACAAGGCAATGTACTGTCACGACATTGAAACGGTGCCGGTCGATCCGATTTAAGTGTCAACCGAGCGCGGATTAGTCTCGGTGCTACGCACGGGAGGTGTGGGCCAGATGATTTGCTCATCTTTCGGGTACCTAGTTCCCTCGCTTAAGGTGGCCGCGGGGCTTTTGTCAAGAGTGTCACTGCTATGGATCCCTATGGATGCGATGCGAAAAAGATAAAAAGATGCAAACAAATGGCTTAAAGTTATAAAATGTACGGTTTGCAAAATACCCTACTCTAAAATAATAGTTGAGTACTAGAATTTGAGGGTTATGAATTCGCATGGGTAGGTACCGCGCCCTGCCTATTTCTGCCGTGAAGCAGTAATGCGTTTCGGTTTGAAGGGTAGGGCAGGGCAACCGTTGTACTATAAAAACTGAGGCTTTAGAACTCCTATCTCAAGTTGGTGGTGGCATTTACTTTGTATATGTCAATGGGCTCCGTTAACCACTTAATATCAGGTGGACCATGAGCTCGTCCACCCAAGAAAGCAATAAAAAAAGATAGTCAAAGTCGCAATCCGGAGATCATCAGGATAATGGACACGAATACTACTTAAAAACAAATCTCAAATGCCAAAATTGAAAATTCTTTGGTGTCATAAAATATCTGTTATGCCTTACAGCGTGAAATTCGTCACCAAACGTTTTACATTCCACGCATGGGTGATTAAGGCCACGCGGTGTCAAGTGTTTACTGTGTGCTTAGTGTAAGTTTTTTAACGTTCTCGATAGTGTAAAAGTAATGCAGTTGGAACAGCGCCCCTAGCGGCAAACTTAGGCCAACGTTCCAACTCTATACCTACCAATTTGAGTTAACTTTTTCATGTAGAGAACGTTAAAAATTCGCACTAAGCACACAGAAATCAAAGATGGAATGAATGTTGTCACCCACCTTGAAATAATTGAAACGTGAAGTGCAAGACAGTCGTGAAGTCGTCGTGGCCTAAAGGATAAGACGTCCGGTGCATTCGTACGAAGCGATGCACCGGTGATCGAATCCCGCAGGCGGGTACCAATTTTTCTAATGAAATACGTACTCAACAAATGTTAACGATTGACTTCCACGGTGAAGGAATAACATCGTGTAATAAAAATGAAACCCACAAAATTATAATTTGCGTAATTACTGGTGGTAGGACCTCTTGGGAGTCCACACGGGTAGGTACCACCACCCCGCCTATTTCCGCCGTGAAGCAGTAATGCGTTTCGTTTCGAAGGGTGGGGTAGCCGTTGTAACTATACTGAGACCTTAGAACTTATATCTCGAGGTGGGTGGCGCATTTACGTTGTAGATGTCTATGGGTTCCAGTAACCACTTAACATCAGGTGGGCTGTGAGCTCGTCCATCCATCTAAGCAATAAAAAAAAAGAAGACAGTAGCAATGTACCGAAATTTAATTAATTGGATTTTCATTTATGCCTAAAACCGAGTTGACATTATTACACTAAGTTTTTTGGTATTGTAAAAATCCGTATTCGTCACATTGTTGGTGAAATAATAAAATGATTAAAATAAATTATTACCAATAACGACTGTTCTGTTTTTCGAACCTGAATGCACGGAGCAGATGTGGTCATTGATGGAGTAGTCACACTTCCAATTGCAAGCAATTGGTGAAAGTGAAAAGTAAAAAGTTGGAAAGCCTTCGGCCACAAACAATCCTTTCAACAGAACAAAAGAGCCGTCGACCTGCAATTCTGCTACTTTAAAAAATCCAAATACTATTCTGCCTATTTTTGCTGCCAAGTAATTATGCATTTTGAATTAAATAGCGTGATGTCCACAGCTAGAATAGAACTGAGACTTCGACCTCTTGTCAGATGGTAAGTAGCAAATGTGTGAGGTCTATAGGCCACCAACCTAAAATCAGATGAGCCGTGAGTTAATTTGTCCCTTTAAATAAAATCATAAGTTACAAGAAAATATCAATTAGTACCAATGAGGTTATATAAATCGATACATTCGAATATCACCCCGATGGAAGTTAAAGACTTGATCAAAGACCTACGTCCTCGCAAGGCTCCCGGTTCCGACGGTATATCTAACCGCGTTATTAAACTTCTACCCGTCCAACTCATCGTGATGTTGGCATCTATTTTCAATGCCGCTATGGCGAACTGTATCTTTCCCGCGGTGTGGAAAGAAGCGGACGTTATCGGCATACATAAACCCGGTAAACCAAAAAATCATCCGACGAGCTACCGCCCGATTAGCCTCCTCATGTCTCTAGGCAAACTGTATGAGCGTCTGCTCTACAAGCGCCTCAGAGATTTCGTCTCATCCAAGGGCATTCTCATCGATGAACAATTCGGATTCCGTACAAATCATTCATGCGTTCAACAGGTGCACCGCCTCACGGAGCACATTCTTGTGGGGCTT
The DNA here is from genome assembly GCF_030267445.1 of Bombyx mandarina. Taxonomy (NCBI): domain Eukaryota; kingdom Metazoa; phylum Arthropoda; class Insecta; order Lepidoptera; family Bombycidae; genus Bombyx; species Bombyx mandarina. The sequence continues at coordinate 6,226,056 of NC_143216.1, forward strand.
AATCGACCAAAACCGTTATACACGGGAGCTCTCTTCTTCGACGTCGCAAAAGCGTTCGACAAAGTCTGGCACAATGGTTTGATTTTCAAACTATTCAACATGGGCGTGCCGGATAGTCTCGTGCTCATCATACGGGACTTCTTGTCGAACCGCTCTTTTCGATATCGAGTCGAGGGAACCCGCTCCTCCCCACGACCTCTCACAGCTGGAGTCCCGCAAGGCTCTGTCCTCTCACCCCTCCTATTTAGCTTATTCGTCAACGATATTCCCCGGTCGCCGCCGACCCATTTAGCTTTATTCGCCGACGACACGACTGTTTACTATTCTAGTAGAAATAAGTCCCTAATCGCGAAGAAGCTTCAGAGCGCAGCCCTAGCCCTAGGACAGTGGTTCCGAAAATGGCGCATAGACATCAACCCAGCGAAAAGTACTGCGGTGCTATTTCAGAGGGGAAGCTCCACACGGATTTCCTCCCGGATTAGGAGGAGGAATCTCACACCCCCGATTACTCTCTTTAGACAACCCATACCCTGGGCCAGGAAGGTCAAGTACCTGGGCGTTACCCTGGATGCATCGATGACATTCCGCCCGCATATAAAATCAGTCCGTGACCGTGCCGCGTTTATTCTCGGTAGACTCTACCCCATGATCTGTAAGCGGAGTAAAATGTCCCTTCGGAACAAGGTGACACTTTACAAAACTTGCATAAGGCCCGTCATGACTTACGCGAGTGTGGTGTTCGCTCACGCAGCCCGCACACACATAGACACCCTCCAATCCCTACAATCCCGCTTTTGCAGGTTAGCTGTCGGCGCTCCGTGGTTCGTGAGGAACGTTGACCTACACGACGACCTGGGCCTCGAATCAATTCGGAAATACATGAAGTCAGCGTCGGAACGATACTTCGATAAGGCTATGCGTCATGATAATCGCCTTATCGTTGCCGCCGCTGACTACTCTCCGAATCCTGATCATGCAGGAGCCAGTCACCGTCGACGCCCTAGACACGTCCTTACGGATCCATCAGATCCAATAACCTTTGCATTAGATGCCTTCAGCTCTAATACTAGGGGCAGGCTTAGGGACCCCGGTAACCGTACTCGTCGAACTCGACAAAGAGGTCGACGTGCAACCTAACCCATGCATCAGCCCGCTGAGTTTCTCGCCGGATCTTCTCAGCGGGTCGCGATTCCGATCCGGTAGTAGATTCATTCGCGAAACAATTGCTCTTGAGTTGTTAGGTCTCCTTCGGAGGCGCTCGGGCAGTTGTTAGCAAATCCCACCCCTCTTGGCTGAGCCTTTGCTCGCCCACCTGTCCTGGTGAAACTGGAAAGGCCTTCGGGCCACCAGTAAACTTTCAATCATAAAAAAAATAAAAAAAAAAAAAAAAAAAAACATTCGAATAAGAATTTCAAGCACCTGTTAAAATTGACATTCTGTGTAGTTTTTCAAAATATTTTGTTCTTATGTCCAGTTTCGTTTTTGCATCCATTTCATAAAGTCTTTTTAGCATCATATCGTGTATTAGAATATAAAATTAGTGTACTATGAATACGATTGATTTAGCAGCAAGTGACAGCGAATCAACATCTTCAAAATCTATAGATAATAACGAGCAACCTAAACTTGATGAAAAATATCATGATAATAAAATGAATGTCAAAGACCATAATAATGAGTGTGGAAATGATGTTACTCCACAATTGATCGATGACAGTGAAGTGAAACTCAAGGAAAGGATAGCGCAATGCAGAGATATAATAGAATCATTGAAATTAGAATTGAAAGAGGAAAAGGAGAAACAAAATGCACTTAAAGTTTCCCCTGCTCATTTTGAATCCATTTCCAATAACAGTCCCACATTTTCTTTGACTTCTAATAATCAAGAACTGGATGATCTAGAATTATCAAAAAACATCTATAGTACGTGTATCGACAATAAAATGAACTATGGAGTTAATATCAACGAGTATGAGAAACAACTTCAAAGATATCAACACACACTAAATATAGCTCAAACGGAAAAGAAAAACGCTATTAGGAAGCAAATGTTAACAAAAGCTTTTAAACTAAAACTTTTGGAAGTAGAAAATCAGTGTAATATTGAACTATTAAGAGTTAAACAAAGCTTACAATGCTTGGAGCCTTTACAGATGATTGCCAGTAAATGGAAGTCTAGTTCCGATGATCTTTATGATACCAATAATTTTGAGCTTTTGCCGAGATTTCCTGAATTCGACCCTAATTCAGTTTGCGATTTTCACTCACTCAAAGACGATATAGCTAACAATTTCGATTCGGAACTTTTTGAAAATGGTACGCACACCTTAAATAGAATTTGAATGATGTTTCGTCTGAATATCAATAATCTTATTCAAGTTGAATCAAACGTGTAAATTATTTAACGTAGAATCTGAAAAAAATCAATTATAAATCAATTAAATGATCTCAATCGATGAAAACGGAGTGAAAATCTGATTTAAATAAATCAAAAATTAAGGAGGACCTCCGCAGTGGACCACACACATAGAGGCACGCGCTTCGAATGCTGGTGACTTTTTATTCTCGCTGTTTGAGGCTTGATCGTGTTCACTCGGCGCTCGTCGGCACCCGATCGGCAGGCTTTCTGACATCACACACGTTTGCCTGCGTCTGAGTAGCGCCCGTTCAGTTAGGAACTTGAACTTTATTTTAATAAGATTCCAATTTGTCAATTAGAGGGCATCGCATGAACGAAACTGGTTTGACTTCTTTACACCTTGTATCTTTATGAGTTTCATTTAAAAAGTGCTTTTAAATACGATGGGTATTGTGGGGTTGAGTGGGATTGAAGAAGCCGTGGGTTCGATTCCAAATTTTTAATGTTTTGCGACTCTCTAATTTTAATTAGAACATATAATTTTAAATAAATATTATATTTTTTACATATGTATATTATTTAACAATTAAAAAACAAATATAATCTTTAAGAAAAGATACGCTTTTGATGGAAACCATAGTCTTCGTTGTCTTTCTGGAAAAAGCTCTTTTTTTATAAATCCTAATTTAAAAGAGAAAGAGTGTTCAATTACAGAGCTGTTTAATCACGTGGAATTGTCGATACATTGATTACAAACTATTACAAAAAATATTAAAATTATGGGTCAATATTTTTATATTCGCCGACATCGAGGTATAGTTGCACTTCTGAACCGAACAAATCATAGGAAAAAAAGTTAATCAAATACCTAACAGCTGTAAAAAAATTAAACGATGGCAACCAATAGGCACAACCAAACAAAAAACTTACTAAAACTAAACACTTATGTATTATATTGTGGCCCTGGAGCACATTTTCCAACAAATATTTTTTCGGCACTAAAATTGTTGTTTTTTTTTCGAAAATCACCCCCAAGTGTCCCCAGCTTTGTCTGCATGGACCACACTATACGAGTATATAACACGGGTGGTTCAATAGTGGAATGAAAAGCAGCGGATATTAATTTCCAGGGTCAACTATTTTATCCAATTATCATCAAAATCGGTTCACTGGGTGGGGTGTGAAAGCGTATGAGACAGACAAAGACATTTTCTTATTCACATGCAATGTAGTTTCTTACATTCGAGAGTGTAAAAATAAATTCCAAAAATATATAAATGACTAACTTTTTGCAACATCTGATTTTGGTAAAATGTAAACAAAGGATAGTGACAGCGCTTCAAATTATTCTTTGTCTACCTGTAAAAATCCGTTAAGTAGTTCTGGAGACGTGCGCGAACAAGCAAACGAACAGACACAAAGAAAATAATTCTAATTATTTTAAAAATCATCACACGTCATAAAACAGTAGCATCTGTTATCCTTGTAGGTACATTGATGATAAGTAATAAATATAGAAAGGGGGTAACTAAAGTAAGAGTAATAGAATATAAGCCAATGCTTATAAGGATAACAGATGCTACTGTTTTATTATGTGTGTTGATTTTTAAAATAATTAGAATACCATAGCAGCGTGGCCTAGAATAGCCCAATTGTTGTTTCTTCCTGTTGAAGCGACAAAAGAAGTTAAGGGATTCCCTAGAATGAGAAAAATGGTCTCTCGATTGAATATCTTCCATTTACTAGAGGAAACAAACATCGATTCCTTAAAAAGGGCATTTTTATTACTATAGATAAACAGACAAACTTTTGGCCCTAGAAACCAAATCAAATGCATGGTGTCTTTTATCAATAGCGTCGAATTACAGTTAGCCTGTATCAAGTTGGTCGGTACCCATCATTCAACGCGATAAAATATCTTAAGCGATTTGATATACTGCTACTTGATGATTACAATTGGCAAATAACCAATAGATAACAAAGACGGAGATATTCAAACCATGTCCTTGTTTATGAAAAAAGATGAACGGACGAACTCTCAAGCCACTTAATGTTATATAGTTGGACGAAGCCCATAGACATGATAACGTAAAGAACCTTTACTACATCTTGCATTAAAACATCCTGAAACATAAAAGTACAGCTTCAAGTGAACTGAATTAACGGCTCTCGTGCTCATTAAATCGGAAAACATGATTCCTTCGCTATCAAACCAAGCGAGATAGAGAAACCTATTTGTTGGGATGCTCTATTAACTTTATCCTAAGCTTTTTCGAGAGTTTTCCGAATATATACTACCATTTTCGTCCCTATATTCCAAACAAAACTCGACGTACGTTTAAATAGGTACGTCACTTTAAAGGATCAATTTCTCTCTAAAATACTTAAGTTATCCTGTGATTACATTAACTGGCCGGGGATCGTTGTTTACTCGTCCGGGTAGATATCTCACTTGAAACTCGGCGTCGGGCGACAAGGCATCCGTATCTGTAAGCACGAACTCAAGAGCTTTATGGAAGAGCAAACAGTTTAAAACACTACACACACGTCAGGTATTGGTCCAGCACTCTTCTCCATTAGCCTACGCCGACACCTCGGGACGGTCCTTTGTCGAAAATAATATTTGTTTTCAAGCAAAGGGATGTGAGAGCCCAAGTGCTGCCGCGACACTCAATCCTAGCTAACTACAGTTTGTTTTGGCTGCTTCAGAGGGTTGTTGGTAATTGGCCTACTTATTTTAAATATTTTAAAACTAAGGATTTTTATCAAACAAAAATACAAATTAGGAACAGAAGAAGAAATATTTTACTGGTGAGAACATGTACTAATGGAACTTTTGAGCCTTGTACATGAAGTTAAGTGAATAGTGGATTTAGTGAATGTAAAAAACAAATTACGTAGGGGTAATTTATGAAGTAGTTTATTATATGTATTACGTAGTTCCACTTTAGTTATTAATAGTAATGGATGAGTAAACCTAGACCACTTACACTACTATCTACGAGGATGCCTTCACCTACCTTGACCGGTGGGATCTTAGGTGTATAGGATTAACAATGCTATCCTTCAAGCCCACTGAATTTCTCGCCGGATCTTCTCAGTAAGTTGCGATTCCAATCCGGTGATAGATTCTGCGAAGGACTGCGCTTGCTAGGGTTGGTGTTGGCAAATTCTCTCAAGTTGAGCCCTAGAGCTTAGCCTCTTAGGCTACCAGCGAATAGGTAATAGAAAAAAAAGCTACCCCTCAAACAGGAATAAAGGTTTAAAATACGTTTATTTTCTATTAATATGTTCACTTTATTCTAAAAATAAATGAACCAAAAACACTGTTTCTGTTTCCGGGGAGAGAGTGTTTCTAAATGCCACAGGGTATTTCTACAGATCTTATTTGCCACGTACCTTCTGTCTTTGCAATAAACTCCCATATGCGATGTTTCCCGAATGCTATGAAATGAACTATACGAGGTTCAAGGAGAGCCTTCAACAGTAGGCAGCGGTTTGGATGTAACCTTGGTATTTCTGCGGCTCCGATGTCCAGAAGCGACGGTGAATACTTACCATCAGGTAGGCCGCTTGTTCATCTACCAGCAACGACAATAAAAAAGGCCATCGAATGTAGTTTTACTCAAGTTACGCTGGATATGCATATCTATGTACTGTTGAAATAAGAATGAATCTATGAACGACATAAGTTATGAGTAAGTTGGGTATCTATAAACTCTGCTTTATTGGGTTAGTTCATTGTATTTGAACGACTGTATTGTGTCGGTCTGTCTGTACTATCGCCAGTGGCGCCGATGAGTGTAAGCATTGTGACGATAACCGCTAAATTATTATTTCCCATTGTCTTCTACGACGTTTCATTCATTACCTAATTAGGTCCAGGTAGTTTCAAAAACACTAACCTATGCGAAGATTTTGTCGAAGAATGTATGAACGCAACAATGAATATTTCTTATTGATTTATCGAAAAATGAAGTGAAGGCTGTAGTCACAATTATTTTGAAGCAAGAAATGTTTACCTACGTACCAATGTACACCCTCGCATTATATAAGTACTTACATTTGGTATTATGGGTTGGCCCTGCTATGTACCACCTTCCTGCTTATATCTGCCGCGAAAGATGAATGTGCTTCTTATTGCAAGGCAGTAAAACCGTTATTAAAACACAGTTGAGAGACCGCATCTTCCAAACTTCGTCTAAAAATAGTATCGTAGTTAGGATGAACGTTTACATAACTCAATTAATGAAACTCATACAACGATTCATACATGTCTACCTACATATTTTAGATTATATATTCCGATACTCTGTAATAAGTATATGAAAAGATAGAGGCGCACAGGCTAACTACATAGATAGTCCTCGTCGAACTAGTCGATTACGACGAAGAATTCGCCGAGCGAACTAACCCACAGACAGACACGGCCCACTGAGTTTCCGGATCTTCTCAGTTGATCGCGATTCCGATCCGGTGGTAGATTCTGCGAAGCACTGCTCTTGCTAGGGCTAGTATTAGCAAATTCTCTCAGGTTGAGCATGGGAGCTCACCTGCCCGTCCAGGCGTAGCTGAAATAACCTCTAAGGCTACCAGCGAATATCAAGGAAAAATAAAATTAAAAGAGGAGGGTATATCCGAGTTTTGCAACTGGGTGATGGGCCCACAAAGTCCCATCTTAGATGGATGGACGAACTCACAGCCCACCTGGTGTTAAGTGGCTACCGGAGCCCATAGACATCTACAACGTAAATGCGCCACCCGCCTTGAGACATAAGTTCTAAGGTCTCAGGTATAGTTACAACGGCTGCCCCACCCTTCAAACCGAAACGCATTACTGCTTCACGGCAGAAATAAGCAGGGTGGTGGTACCTACTCGCGCGGACTCTCAAGATGACCTACCACCAGTAGGACATATAATTTTGTACTTAGTAATAGACCGTCGTTGGCTTAGCTCGTAGGGTTGGAGTTGGCCATGAGCAACGGAAACAGCAATAGGCTCTACTTACCTTCTATAGCCATAAAAATACACCGATCGTTAAAAAACCGAATGTGAAACTTCACAACTTGTTCCAAAATAAACACGGAAGTGAGTTATCGCGTCTTATCAGGTGCAGAGGATTGCAAAGCTTTATGCGTTTAGTTCGAGCACGTTGCGTTCGCACCCTTTTGTTAAACTTGCCTTACCTTGGTCGATTCACATGAATCCCTTCTGACTAACAGATAAGAAAGTGCCAATGATAATTCGAGTTTCTCTTGAAATATGTACATAGGTATACCTGTAGAAATTATGAGTTAAGTCATAATTAGTTATTAATCGTGTAGGTAATAACTTTTATAGTTTCAATTCGTATTAATCTTTTTTTTTTTATTGCTTAGATGGGTGGACGAGCTCACAGCCCACCTGGTGTTAAGTGGTTACTGGAGCCCATAGACATCTAGGACGTAAATGCGCCACCCACCTTGAGATATACGTTCTAAGGTCTCAAGTATAGTTACAACGGCTGCCCCACCCTTCAAACCGAAACGCATTACTGTTTCACGGCAGAAATAGGCAGGGTGGTGGTCCCCACCCGCGCGGACTCACAAGAGGTTCTACCACCAGTAAAAGTACCACCAGTAATTACATTCATATTAACAATTTTTCACGTTTCACATACTTTTCAATATGTTGAATAAAAACAATTAAGGTGAGATACTCTCACACAAACTATTTCTCTCTACGGCCGTTGAATTATAAAATTGGTTTTCTGATGATAAATAATCATTTTAAACTATTTCAGCTATAAGAATTTCTAAATATAGTTATAGCTTATGTGAAAGTGTTTGTTGTATTATAAATACCTAAATTAGTTGTTTAGAAACACTCAAAAGTATTACGTCGACAGCCCATATTGTGATAGGATTTTTTTTCACAAAGCTATCATAAAAGGCAGCCGTAATATTAAAAGGAAAATACTTGCACAAGACTCATGTATGTACGAGTTATGAGCTGTTTATACGATGTGTTGTATAGTACGCAGTGACCGCTGTGCAATTTGTTATGTAGATGCGCCGTTGTTTTATAGAAAGCCCGAAATATGTTTTCTGTGTTATGGAAATTTGTAAGTGTTGCCTCACTAGGCCACATTTCGAAAGTCTCTTAATATGTAATTTTACAAAAAGTCACTGGTCGTAGGGCATATTGTGATCCTGCAAGGGTAGGGTATCATCATTCTACTTATTTATATCTCAGTTAGGTGGCGGCATTCACGTGGTATTGTTTTGTTTGCGGTAAAATTTATTCAACTAATTCAAAGAAATGACACAGAACAAAGCGCATGGACATTTCATCAAATTGAATTTATTAATGTTAATTTCCATTCTAATAATCATCATAAATAAATCTTTCGTTTTAAATATTAAACATTACTTTAGAAAAACAAACTCTATGTCACGTGTATTTATTTCCATATTACATAGGGGGTAATAATTATTTTTATAATTTTTTAAACGGGTAGGTACTTCCAGTTGTCAAATTCTTTAAATCCTTATTATGTAATTTACGTGTGGGTATGAGTGTACGTTAAAATAGTGCATTATAATTTTATTAATATCAATAAAATTATGAAAATAATAATTTTAATATTATTATTCATGATTATTTCTGATCACCGACTCTCTTGACTATGTACCGATAGCGCCCAATAAAAACTTTTAATATCATGTTTAGTTTATTTATTTAGTACACTTTATGTATTTTATAAATTCTTGACCTTATGTATACATACGGTAATCTCTATAAGTCAATCAAAGGTGATGCAGAGAAAATCACGGTAGGTGTATTTCATAAATAAATAACATACAAACTTAAACACATTCTAATATTTAAATACATGCTCAGAACACATAAGCACTAAGAACACGTGATTTCTAAATTATTCAAACGAATACAGATAACAAGCCTATAATAAAAAAAATACACATCAATTCAAGATGATTCTGCTTTTATACGCTTATGTTAAATTTATGTTTATTTTGCATAATGTTTGAACAGTTAGTGCCTATTGGGGGTTTATCGCCAACTACATTCTACGTTACTGAATTGATTAATTAACAAGATTGATTGTGTTTGACAATTTATAACATTAATATTAGATACATTCTTCTTTTTCAATCTGTGCATCAATCTACCGATTTCAAAATGCAGGTGCTCTGTAAATTGTTTTGGAATTTTGTCATCTAAAGATAACAGTAGGGTTTTTTATCATTTAGTAAAATTGAAATGAAAATGGCTTATAATATCTTAAGCACATTCATATGTAAATCTCAATTTTTTACTTATATACCTCAAATACATAAAATGTGTCATTTCGTGAATGAGATAAACGTGCTTGACACAAACTAGGGTAGTTGATTATGTATATTGTATTGCGTCCGCGTTAGGTTAATAGGATTTCCCCAGGGAGCGCGTCATCGCTTAATGTGCTGTGGGTAACGAGTTATAAGTGAAGTGGGAGATTAACGGTGGTGGGAATGCTTGCTCATGGGTGTCGGGCGGCAAGCAAGGGATGCAAGTTCAGGCTCGGTGGTGGACGTGCAGTTGAGTCGGGTTGTGGCAGTTGCTCTCAGTGTCGCTCAAGTCGCGGCGCGCGGTGGTCGTGCGTCGAGCGCGTGTGGAGTGATGTCTGCGAGATGAGGCTCTCGCTGGTGCTTCTGTGGTTGGGTGCGGCGGCGGCATGCGGCCCGGGCCGCGGTTTCAACCGTCGCCACGGACCGCGCCGCATCACCCCCCTTGTCTTTGGCCAGCACGATCCGAATGTTAGCGAAAATAAGAACACCGCCAGTGGTCCTCCCGAGGGCCGCATCACCAGAGATGACGAGAGATTTAAAGACTTAGTGCCTAATTATAATCCGGATATAGACTTTAGGGACGACGAAGGCACTGGCGCTGATCGTCTAATGACACAGGTAAGTAATTTATTTAAAAATTATAGTTGCATCATTTACAAATTTTAGATATCAAATAAATTAAGAAAATGCTACTATAACATAGATAGACGATACCCGCCACAAAAGTTCCCTTCGTTTTAAAGTAGATTTTGAATTATATACGAAGACGTACCTACAGAGGACGTCATGGCCCGTTACGGCTTTTAAGATTTCCTTGAACACAACAGTTCTGATGAAGCATACGCTGTTTTGAAAACATCTCCTGGAGTGCAGAATGACAATTGTCGATGTAAACATTACGCTCGAGGAACAATGGGAACAAATTGCGGGCGTTACGGTAGCTTCGTAGCGAGTGTGCCGATTGTAGCACTGCAATTACGCAGGCTTTGTCAACAAATATTTTGACTCTGTGACTAATGGATGAATGATGGATTCTTTTCAATTTCGATGTCAATTTCGGTGAATATATGACCACCATAAAAGTTGGTGTCGAAGGCATTGAGTATCTTGCGTTGTCATTGTTGCTTTGTGTTAACGTAAAAACAACTAACTGGTAAACTATTTTATATGTATGTTATTTCATATGGTATTATTTGAGTAAATATATTATAATAATGGATAAATTATTTAATTTGTTTTGAATAAAGTATTTGTAATAGTAATTAAATCATTACAACTCGATTGATTTAGTATAGGTATGTGAACTTTTTTTTCCATAGTAAGTCATTCAGTTCAAAATATGAAACTATTCGTAAGGCAATCATAGCCCGCTGTGTAATGGAATGTTCATGAAGGAATGTACGATGTTGTAGATAAATACTATCAATTACATATATAGTACGAAAACAGCACTATAACACAGTTAATAGTGGTAATAGAAGTCGTCGTGGCCTAAAGGATAAGACGTCCGGTGCATTCGTATGTAGCGATGCACCGGTGTTCAAATCCCGCAGGCGGGTACCAATTTTTCGAATGAAATACGTACTTAACAAACGTTCACGATTGACTTCCACGGTGAAGGAATAACATCGTGTAATAAAAATCAAACCCACAAAATTATAAATTGCGTAATTACTGGTGGTAGGACCTCTTGTGAGTCCGCACGGTTAGGTACCCTCCCTGCCTATTTCAGCCGTGAAGCAGTAATACGTTTCGGTTTGAAGGGTGGGGCAGCCATTGTAACTGTACTGAGATCTTAGAACTTATATCTCAAGGTGCGTGGCGCATTTACGTTGTAGATGTCTATGGGCTCCAGTTACCACTTAACACCAGGTGGGCTGTGAGCTCGTCCACTCAACTAAGCAATAAAAAAAAAGAAAAAATAGAGTAATGTTAAATTTGCAAAAAATGTCGGTCTCGAAAAATTTCCAGCGATTTTTTTTAAATGACGAAATGAGTCAAAGCGTAAAAGTTTTTTTTTTTGTAAAATTTGTTGGATGCTATATGTGGTAGAGAATCATCATGTTTACTTTCATAAACATAATCTTTAAGTTGGTAACGAGTATACGGCTTCACTAATGAACGAAAAATATTTACATTAAATAAACGGCAATCGATGGCAAATAAAAAATATTTTATGGTCGGCACCTTCAAAGAATTGCGCAGTTTAAATGCCAATGAATACGTACTTATAATTAATTAAATAAGACAATATTAAGTACGTGTGCAAGGAATTCCAGAATTTCGCGCATACAATTTGTTCACTTATTCCATTAGGCCGCGAACGTAATGTTAACCAGTTCTACACCTATTTATCACTACTATTAATTTTCAGGCTAAGATATTTCCCTTGTAAATAAAAAGGATTCAGTCACAAAGGTGTTATTTTGTAAAAATAAACAGACAGTGTACGTGGCAATACATTTTCATATAATATATATCATATATACTTTATAGGGTATTATTGCATTTCTTATTTATTTTCTGCACAAAATATTTATTTTTAGAATTACGGTACATACAGCTTCATATAAAATTTTTAAATATTACTTTTAAATAGGTCATTAATGGTTATTTATGTGCTTCACCAGTTCTCAAAGTGTAAACCAATCTATAAATTTTCCTAGTAATTTGAGTTTGTACAAAAAAGAGGAACTAAACGAAAATTAACTACAAGATACAGTTTTCGAGAAATAATCCTTTTTCGGTAACATATTGTCTATAGATTTGCGTCAGTAGCTTTAAAAAAAAATTTTATAATAATATTTTGAAACCACATTTCAACTCTTCCAACTATGATGACAAACTTTTCTTGTCCTATTTACGTTTATTAAGGTCGGTCAATGTCAAATGATAGTAGTCTGTCCGTAAAATGTTTGTATTATAACCTCGGTACGTACCGTCATCCTGATCTATCTACGCATCTATGTGGCAGAAATTAAAGTAGAAATGTTTTCGAAGAGACCAGCTATGTCGAGACCAAAAAATTTACAGTCTGAAAAACATCAAATGTTTAATTTCAATGGATACTTATATATGTTTTTACCTTATAGTTGAAGTAGAAATATAATAATACATATATAAACGTAATATGAGCTAAAAAAAATACGTTACGAATGAATTTATATGATAGTAATATATTAAATGCTTGGTAAAGGAAATACATTTTTTGTTATAGTTGGGAATTGTCTGTGACTCGTTAATAGATCCCTACTACGATTTAGGTCACTTAGTAATAAGATATCGTCCCATTATAGGTCAATCATATTGCCATTCGATTACTTGCATGGGGTCTTTTATGACGTTGATACTCGATATTACAGTGGTCTATAGGTTATTAATTTTGAGTACCTAACTCTTGTTCACATACTGTGGCATTTTTTCAATTTTTATTTTTTTGAGCTATATATAATATTTCATTTAAATATGTAGGTATTGTAACCGGTAAATTGTTACTTAAATAAGAATGAAACTAGATATAATGCTGCAAGAAAATCTTATAGTTATATTAGTATAGTTATACTTTTCTTATTCCATTTCGAACAGCCCGATAATTGGTAACAAAGTTGTAGAAAATGTCCCAAATATACATCTAAACAGCCCTCTCTTCGTTGAGAAATCGAATTCGACATGTTTATTGAAGCTGCTATTTCTGATCACGTCAGGTTGATGCAATGTCAATCTGTTGTAAGTTACAATCATAACGAAACCGTCCGGTTTAATTTCGCTTCGAGAACAAAGTGTATTTGTTTACAAATTGGAACCTAAACTTCATTTCGTATCGTGAGTTTTGTGTTACGCAAACCCAAATCCGAAAATAATCATTACGCTTAAGGATGCTAGGAATCGTTCGGATCACACTCACGAGAATTGGGCATCTACGGTAAACTATTGAAACGCACCGGTGGATTACGTATTTTAATGCCTGTTGATTTTATGTTGATTTAAAAGGAATGTACTGCATAGGTCCAGAAAATAATTGATTGGGGTACGCACAGACAATCCGATTCACATACATATGTGTGTAGAAGAAAGGTCGGCGCGAATCCGCCGTCGGTGATGTTATGTGCCCGCCGGAGGCTGCACATAGTCGGGGCGCAGCCGCCTTGCTTGCATTCGTAAAAATCTCCAAACCGGTTCGATGAGCCTCCATTACTTTCTTTCTGCTCCTACAGTGCCTCCCATTTAACTCGGGACCACTTTTTATCAGGAATCGGTATCTCCGTCTAATAGTATTATTTATTTCCCATAAATAAAAGGGAATATAAGTAAAGTTAAGGCGCACGGGAAGCGGTATGTTACTCGCCAGATGCGTCGGAGATAAATGTCGTCTATGCTCTTGCTCTTTCCGTTCGTCGCGACATTGCGTAATGTGCCCGGTGACAGAACACAATTTATTCAGTTTCAAGCAACTTGTAATCTTTATTTACAAACAATTGTACCTATTTACATTACATGTTTGACATGCAAAAGAAACATAGAGGCTATTCGTCTAACAACTTTGTAATCCTGGTCGATGCGGTGCGCACTACATGGAGAGCTGGATGAACATTACAATGGAATCGCGGTGTATTTCTTACTAAATTGGAATAACATTTCATAGCCACCTGTTTCCTGAGTTAAAGTGAAAATACTTCACATATTCGTTTGTGAAACAGCTTTTCTGTTGATGGCTGCTGTTAGCCGCAGAATAGACGTGCAACCACATCACTCGCTTCTCTGATTCCAATCGAAATTACTTACCGGTTTATGTAGGTTTTTATTTAATATTTTATATCCTTGGACGCGAATGGAGCTGGAGACTGGAAGGGGTGCAACGGATGTGCGGGGGTTGAGGGACATAAATATCTCGGTGATTTATGGGCGAGGCGGTCGCGGGATAGGTCAGCATTATTCAATTTCGTATTTGAGGCTCGGGTTACAATGAGCTTTTACTGCGGTGCGCGAGCGCAGATAGCGTAGCAATCGCGACCGACACACTCCCTTTTGTTATCTGCTTTTTAAGCCCCATTGTAATCTCCAGATTAGCTTTTTGTTTAACGTTCTATAAAATTTGATTTTAAGCTCCAACTTGTATGCTATGTTTATTTTACTGTCGTTAAAATCTTCAAAGATTTCACGGCCGCTCGGTGTTAAGAGAATATAGGACCTCAGAGAAGTCACATATAACATAAGTTTCTACTTTCAGGTTTCATTTGAGGTCTAAGTCTGATTTGCATCGGAATGTATGATCTTTTCGCGGCAGAAAAGGACAGGACGATGATATCGGCTCTTATGAGATATACACGCCAAAGCATCAGTGAAGAGATTGTTTCTCTGGGGTTACATGGGTGACGGGCTTGATTTTATTAAAAACAGCGTTGTCGAAGGTAAACAAATAAACATGATTCGACTTAAGGATACTTAATTATCGATTGTTAATATTTGGTTTGATTTAATTTTCATTGCCTGATACGCTAAAGTGGTTTAATTTGTTAAAAACAAAGAGGCCGCCGTCCAAATTAGATACTTTTCGACTTATTAACGCATGATAAAAAACGGAATGAGGCCCGATCGCTTTGTGAATAATTGACCATAATCAAATTAATTCTCAAATTCTACGGTGGGTTTACAACGCTGTAAAATTTTATAAAGACCTCCTAACAGCCGTGTTATAACATATCGCATTTTCATTCGGAACCGGCATTTTTTTTTTCCTTTGAGGTCTACCAGAATATTTAAGTAATTTGAGTTATATAATATTTATATCTGCACAAATACACCAAAACGTTCCGCTTATTGTTAATTTTGGAGTTAATTCTTTACGGATTGGTAATTTATCACCTTAATAATTTGTGACCTTATGTGACCTTTTTATTTTAGTAGACGGGTCAGGTATATTCATCGCTATATGGTTACGAGCCTTCACAAAGTAAATGCCGCTGCCCATCCTGAGACCAGTATCAATAGTGTGGCAATACAGCTCTTACCCTTCAAACCGGGACACACGATTGCTTCGTGGTATAAATGCGTGGAAAAGAAGTGACGGGTACCCACACGGGCCTACAGTACCTACGCTACTGAGCATTCAGTTCACCCACATTGACTGGAAACTTCAAATAATATCATTATTTCATTTTTGGCATACTTTTCTTTTTTTTCTTTTTTTTTCCTACCTATGCTGATAGCCTTTAGAGGCTATTTCAGATTCACCCTAACTTGTAGGTGAGCTCACGGGGCTCAAACCGGAGTGTTGCTAACACTGGCCCTAGGAACAGCAGTGCTTCGCAGAATCTACGACCGGATCGGAAATGCGACCCACTGAATAGATCCGGCGAGAAACTCAGTGGGCTGTGTCTATGGGTTAATTCGCTCATCGAGCCCTTCGTCGCAAGCGACGGGTTCGACGAGGACGGTGACCGGGTGGCATCCTAATGCCCGTCATTGGAACGGAGTTCATCTAAACTACCCAGAACCCCTGCGTTGATTCACTGTACGTTTTTAGAGATCTTACCATCTGGCTCTAGAATAAACCTCCTACCTCTGTATATCTTGATCAATATGACGCGTCTTTCTTCAAACAAGGCTTGCGGCGAATGCTCATCGGTAGGCAACGGTTTGACTGTGCCGTTGGCATGGCTGAAATTCATAGGCGACCGTAACAATTTACCGTCAGTCGGGCTGTCACCTCGTTAACTTATAATGGCAATAAAAAAAAATTGATTATTGTTTTCATAGTAAAAACTTTTTTCTTAACAGAAATAAATAGCTTCGTGATATGAATTCAGAATATGCAAGCACAAGATCTCTTTCAAGCAAACAGATTTTTTCAACTCCGAAACTATACCTGATATTCAATGAAATATAAAAAAAAAACACGTAAATGCCACCCATTTTTAATATCATTATGTAGTGTCAAAAGTGGACTATTGGTAGTGGACGTCTGGACGAAATTATAAGGGTTCCCGTTTTTTCAATTTCGCTACGAAACCTTTGAAAAGGAATATAATTATGTTCCAACCTCTACTTACATACATCAGTTATAAATGTTATGGAAGCGGGGCGTATTAGCTCGGTAATTTTCTAAAAGTACTCTGAAAAATTAGCACATGGTAACCGCATATTAGCTTTTTACGGTGCCGAGCAAGATGTACTCGTCTATTTTAATGCTGTGCTTGTGTTTTGAGTTTTCTAAATAAGGACATTTGAATTTCGCGTTTTATATTTTATTAAAATAAGGAATTGTTTCGTGACCAGATGTTTGGAGCTCCTAAGTCAAGTGACAAAAAGGGATGTCTTGTTATTTTGTGTATATCTGTGTATATGTATAGGCATTTTACTCAAAACCTAATGCTACAATAAATATTGAATTTAGAATGTAGATGTTTTACATGGGTCGCTATGCAACAAATTAATAAAGTTGTTTTTTTAAGTCATATCACTGTTAGTGGTAGGACGTCTTGTGAATCCGCACGAGTAGGTATCACCACCCTGCCTATTTCTGTCGTCAAGCAGTAATGCGTTTCGGTTTGAAGGGTGGGGCAGCCGTTGTACTGTAAAAACGGAGATCTTAGAACTTATATCTCAAGGTAGGTGGCGGCAATTACGTTGTAGATGTCTATGAGCTCCGGTAACCACTTAAAATCAGGTGGGCGCTAAGATCGTCCACCCAACTAAGCAATAAAAAAAATTGGGAAATAAAAATAAAAATATCGGATGAGTAAATTTAAACAATGCTATGTATATGCGTGTCTAAGGTCTTCGAAATAAAAAGTCCAAATTGTGAGAAATATCAGATTATATAAAGTTGTCTCATCCTCTAAGCCGAACCGCATGATTACTTTGCATCAGAATATAGGCCAATTGGCTTAACTATTATACCATCGCAGGATTACAATACGTCCTAATTTCAGAAAAATATCTTATCTGGGTAGTATTATATCTGGGTATTAATTGATCCTTAATTATAATTGATCCTTATCTGTCTGTTTTCCAAATTACCTCTTTTAAGTAAATAATTAATTTGATTATTATTAATCTAAAATTAAGGTCGAGATTAAAGTTCGGCACCTGAGGAAAATTATTAAAAGAATCTGTATACACAAGAATCTGTATAAAAGCACTTTTTATAAATAGTAGGTCCTACTTTATATCGGTCTGAATTCCGTATACTACATAAATGTATGTCTTATACGACGGTAGAAGAGTTTAGAAGCGGTTGACACAAATGTCGTCAATGTCATTATAATCTTTTGTTCCCACTGTATACTCATATACCATTTGCATTGCTTACCTACATATATTTTGCTTTTAGAAAACTAAAATAATAGGTTTGATCCTGCGACCTCTTGCGTAGAAATGCTGATTCCACCTTTAGACTACGACCACAATGGTTTTAAATGTAATACATAAAAACGCGTTATAGCGATTTCCTACGAACAATTATCGCGTCCAAAATGACATTTATTTAGTATTAGAAATGGTTCCCGATGTTTTAAAAAAAATTGAAATATGGAATTGTGTAATCGTTACGATTGTCATTCATCGTTAATTAAGCATAATTTAAAGTAAACAGTCCATTATATTGGCTCGTGCAACATTCCCCTAACGTTCGCAAGTTATTCACAGGGAACACTTGTTCAAACACACGCCAAACTGTACAAGTGATAGGTCTTTGAACCGCGCCCGTGTTTGCGGTTTGTTTTATATAGTTTCTTCTTAAGGTGGTGATAAATTAACGATTTGCATTTCACTTGCAATGTGTAAACACTCATGATGCGTCGTGTAAACATTCATTTACTACTACTTAGGTTTGGTTCGCTACTTAGTCATGCTGTAACTTTGGCACCACCACGTTGACCAATAATTGCATTAAGTATACTTTAAAATGTTTTCAACGAGACATTTCATCTTCTTCTTTATCAATGTAGAATACATTAAAAAAAATCTTTGATTAAAAAAAAAACATACGGGTACTTAATAATAAATTGACAATTAAAGATTTGTAGGTAAATCACCGAGAAATAAATGTTACAGACATGAACATAAATTTTAATTCTGTATAATTTTAATTTGAATACTGTATAGTTTTATATGTATGTATATGTGTATGTATGTATGTATATGTGATTGTGTATATATGTATGTATATACTTTTTTTTGTGTGTATGTATTTGTAAATTAATATAAATTTCATTGCACCTACCACTATTCACTCTGCACTACCTTTGGTTGACTGGTAGAGAATGCCTTAGGCATGAAGTCCGCCAATGTAAATTTTACATGAAGTGTAATTAATAAATAATTTATTTATTGAATAAAACTAAAATAATATCAAAAAGGAAAAAAATTGAGAAAACCCAGTAGTAAATGCAAACGAGTATGTCTATGTAAGTAAATCGGTGTCCTTTGAATTAAATAGTAATGAAAACGTTTGTCGAAGGAAATGAAAAATTCGCCTAACGAATAAATATAACGCAGAAGAAATACTTGGCACAAAAATAAAATTTAAAGGGGAACTAAGGAAAAATAACCTAAGTATAGTAGGTATTTTCTAAACCTAACCTACGCTAGCCTGACACGAGTCTTCACAGAAAAGTAAAAAACCAAAATAGTATCTTATCAACATAAAATGAAAATAATCTTTAAACTAAAAAATACAGATATTCGCATGAAAACTAAATTAACAGATGCTGTTCATTTTAGTTTAATAGCAGCAGTGTGATTTGGCAGGGCACTTTGATACAAAGACAAGAGATAGACTTACCAATAAACCAAAGAGTAACCCAAAAGGCAAAAGAAGCGTAAGAAGACAGAAGAAAAAATGGGCTGGTGATGTAATAAATAAGACAGGAAAAGTTGGTTGCATACAGCCTAGGGCTAGAAAAGGTAGAGAGGGATACAGGAGGCTTTTAACTACAGGGTGCTGCATAACAGAAAAGCAACCAAACAATCAAGAATGATATGTATAAGTAATTGTTAAGTGGAATAAAAAGCTATATACCGTGGCAACTACAAAGTAACTATACTAAGTTTTTTCAGCTTAAAAAGCTACTAACTTTTTATTTATTTAAAAGGAATACATGCATACAGCCTTCTTGATGGTGAGTGGTTATCAATGTTAATGAACATCACTAATTCCAGGGGTATAGCCAGCCGCTGCCAATAATTAATTGCGTTACGAAATAAACAATTGTTAACTGATTATGTTGCTATAATTATTTAGGGCTCGTTTCCAATTTATGCGTTTCCCTTTGTGCATTTCCCATTATAATGTAAATAAAAAGTCGTCGCAAAAAGCGGTCTCTGATATTTACACTCGTGTCGTGTGTCTGAGGCGCGTTTGTTTTAATTACTGCAGCAAATATTTGCCATGGAACATCCAGCTGTTTGTCGTTATCTTAACGTTATCTGTCAAACCTCAGTCAATGCTAAGGCACGGGCTACAGAACTACAAATATTATAAAATACGACTATCATTAAAGTTGTCTCGCATTCTCTCATAAAGTCAGGATCTGTTAAATAAAGTTAATAAACTCAAACAAACGTTAAGCGTTTCAACAAAATCTTTATAAGTTACAACTCTTGTACGAGAAATATACCTAGTGTATCTCAATAATCTCCTCAATAATCTCGGAAAGAACACTTAAACAATTTTATATAGTCTAATAAGTGAACCTTACCAAAAGGTCCTCGGTACCAGAGCCCAAATATGTTTTTAATGCACTATGCGATGCAAACTATTTTATAAAATAATCAAATATTTAATAAAGTTATTGTTTCTGGTAAAAATTACGGTGTACCAATGGCGGAATGTAAACTCAGTTCGATTTATAACTGATTACATTGGCATCAAGTGTAAAGATTTCTTATAGCTTGCAATCGCTCGTAAATCGAGAGGATTTCGTGTGGAAGCGCGGAGAAATGGGCCACAGTTGCATATGTACTTTCTGTTCGGAGCCGTTTAATATCACATATAGTACCTATCTAACAATATTTTCGTAATAAAACATCACAAGAAACGTTCGATATAGGTTTTTGGGCCGAGATTTATATATAATAATCAGTTATCAAGATATAAATTGGCAAACATTTTCTTTATTCCTCTCAATATCTTAGTAGCTATTGAACAGTTTTACCATAAATAAATAAAAAATTAAATGAATATCAACAACAAAACAATACGGAAAATGTAATAAACGAATCATAGTCTTGAGGTAACAGTGATTATAGTAGAATTTCAACCACTGCGCAAACACAACTTACGACCAATTGGTGAATATCAAATATACTTTAAACCGTTTAAGAGATCTCAAAAGCAATATCCAGCTATTAATATAGAGAAGGCATCAGAAGATATGTGACACCGGCCCAACTCGAGCTACTACTGTTCCCCATCATCTCGCAGAAGGAGGCGGCGGGGCGAGTGAGGCAAAGCTCTCCTCACTACGCAGAAACCCGCCGCCGCCGAGCAGGGGGTCGGGACCGGGGTCGTATCCGTGACCTGGCCCCCTAAGAGCTAGGGGTCCCACCCGTTTTGTGCGGGAAGAGACCCAGACGTGGGGTGGCGTGCTTTGCACGCTCACCCGCAGTAGGAAGCCGGGTGATGGTAGACCGCGTTCCCCCGACCGCTCTGGGGGAAGGTGTAACGCGGCGCCATCAAAGCGGGCTCTCGGCCCACTGAACGAGGGAACCGGTGGTCGTGTCGCTGGCGGCCGCCGGTCCGGCGTCCGTGGGACGGTGGGATGGATGTAATGTGCTCTGCGTCAACCCTGTCCCGCCGTTTCAATAGCCCCGACTGGGCTCCGGCCTGGTCCGAGGTAGGGCGCCGGTTGTGAGCGGCAGGAGTTTTTAGTGAGGTTCAACTCCCACATACCCCACCTGCCGCGCGGGTGGGGATCCGGCGATTTTCTCCTGTGGAAAAAAAAAAAAACTACTGTTCCCCATCATCCGTGCGTATTCTTACCCATTTTCCTACTTAACTTACTAATTACTAACCAACTACTTCCCATTTTAAATAAGAGTAGGGTATGAAGCAAGCTCGCCTCGCTACGTGTTGTGTCTATTTTGAATCGAGTCCCTTGTCTCAATCGCGAGTTCAAAAACCAAATTGGCAACTAAAACACGCTGACTCTAAAATATGTAAATTATAGAATTGTTTGCATAATATAGTGAAAGAGCACCCGCGTGATTTAATAGATAAACCTATTCCAAAATACTTTATGAATGATACAGTGTGTCTACATTAGGATTTACCGAGATAACAGTTGTGAGCTCTTAAATTCCTTCCCCAATTTTGCATCAACACGGCTTTCGTGTAACATGTTTATCTTCTTTATTACATCAAGGGAAATTCTAAATCTACATTTATGTAGGATTTTAGTATTACTCAAGAATCTACTAAACTAGTTTTCATGAATTCGCTATCTTGTCTACGTAATGTAAATGTTTATTCATCAGTACGGTAAAATTGTAATCATTTAATAGAAATACCAGATGAGTTTGGGATTTGAATAAACGCATTTTTCTGAACTAACTTTCACATTATCTGTTATTTTTTTTATTTAGTTCAAAAATAACTCTGAACTAGACGACAACGGACACTAACGAAATATGTACCTAATTTAAAAAAATCATACTAAACCCAAATCATTTATCAAATGATTAGAAGATTTTATACACATAATTAACAATTTAATGGACATTTCTAAACGAACTAAAAAGTTTTACGAAAACACTTGAAGACCTTTAATTAAAAATATGGGTGATGCATTATTTGTGGCCGATGGGCAGACGATTTCTTCACTCAATCGGTGTTAAGTGGTTTCCAGAGTCCATGGACATCACAGCTGCCATGGGACTCGAGGTTGACATTTTAATTGTATTATAAGCTGTTGTCATACCTACTTCTGGATGACAATAGGCGTTGCTAGGCTGTCGCTGAGAAAGTTTGTTATTAAAGATCATGTAAGCCATAATGTATCCATGTATCTATGCAGATCATGTATCCATAAAACAAGCTGGATTTATCATGGAACAATCTCGTTCGTGAAGAAAGACAAATTATTTTATATTTCGAGGTCGTATTAAAAAGCGGGTTTATTTTTTAAATAAAAGGAATAATAACATTACGTGATAGAAAGTGGCCAGTTTGCACGGTAATAGTAACTGTCAAAAGAGTTTATAAGTGACTTAAGTGGCCGTAAAAATCAGGCAGGGCCGGATCTGGCCGTGGCGATCGGCACTTAAATCTTACACCCAATAAAAGTGAGGCTTGCACGGGTACAGGTCCGTAATTGGTGCTCCAGCACACGATTGCGTTCACAGGCACATGCCAACATCGCGGACAATACATTTACGACTCTCATTGGTTTCGTTTAATGACGTGTGACAGGAGGTCGTTAAGAACAATTGTATTGTATTAGCTTGTAATTGAATTTTCACTAAGCGTAAAAAGGTTAATGTCATAAAAGAGAAAAAATTTCGAGTAGGGAACCCAAAGATTTTTTCATAAAAGTCAAGAAATCGGAACTATTCACCTCGAAAGTTGCGCAGGCGCCGCGGGACGCCTGGTGTCCCCCTTACTCTTCACCGCCATCACCTTTATTTATATTTATTTACCTTCCCTTCATTCACCGCCCTTTTCGGCCCTTTTTGTCGTCGTAATACGGCCGACACAAATATTGTGAAAGGGTCTGCGGTTTGAGTGAATTTATTCCTACAACCTCGTGAGACTTGTTCCGTTTCTGAATCTTATCGCATTTTGTTTTGCAGTTCTTAAAGCCAATGACGATAAGTTAATTGGTGGGATAGCTAATACCGTTTTTTGTTTTTATTTTAACTATTAATTAAATTATTTTAAATAAAAAATCCTTTATTGAATTGATTTTCGTTTTTTAAAAACGCATTGAAAAATACTTGTTCGAATTGTTTCATCGAAACTAGTGGAGAAATTTAAAAACACATTTACGGTTTTACCACGCATTGTTTGACGTGATTCGCAAATTATTTTTATAACATTTATCTATCTACTACGTCTATAACTGTTTGTCTATTTTTAACCTACTACCTTTACAATTAAATACGAGATAGAACCCGTTAAAGTATAATATTTATCTCTAATCTCGTCTATGAAAACCCTGGAAAATATTTGTAACATGAGTGAGTACATACTTTGCAATGAGGTCTCCAGGTATTAAAGATCTGCTGGATTCTATAGTTATATATATATATATATATTCTATACTTCTTGGAGTTGCCAGAACGATAGAAGAAATCTGTCTAACTTCATAACACACCCGGTCATTGAATTACTACGTACTCAAGATAGCCTAAAGATAGTTTTGGGTAGGATAATAAGAACTAGATGCTTGTAATACGCATGGTTGATGTGGAAGCGATAGCAGACCGAGCGAATCATTGTTGCCAATTATTTTCATTAATAACTGGATTGCTACCAAGTACATACGTACGTTTGCGTTGTATCTGTTTGATAAATGAAAAGTGTGATTTATGATTGTTTATAAACATTTGACGAGAAAACAATACAATGATAAATAGCTACAAACTGTTTAGAAAAGGTAAAGATCAAATCTTTAACGAAACACTGTAACGCGGCGACGTTCCACGCATCTGTTATCTATCATGATAAATGGCGTATTTATTTATCCGACCAGCCTAAATAGCTATGGTAATATTGGCCCTACAACAGCACAAAAGGTAACAAAACACAAAAGTTGAAAAAGGTAAACCGCGCTATTTACAAAGTGGCTAGCGAGGACCACACAGCCACAATCGAGCCGCGCGTGCGACCCAGCCGCTTCACAATAAAAAAAAATTCGTTCCCAACATACATCCTTTTTTCGGTTATAGATCTCGAATTTTGGTGGTGTGATTTGTGGCGTTCGGAAATGTTTAACAATCGTCATATCCTGTGCCTTGTTTAAATATTGCGAAAATTTTATCATTGTTGAAATTTGCCTGAAATGTGTATAGCGCCAGCGAAACTATGATTAGTGGAATAGATGTAGGAAGTAGCGCGGATTATCATAAAAACGCAAATTGTTTAGTTGCGCTCGCGGCGGCTGTGTTTACGCGATCCCCGGCGCACTGTCGACGGACGATGAACAGATCTGGCCAGTCTTTGACACCGCTCCTGGCCTCTGATGATGCTTCATTTATTTTTAGCTAGATAAGTAGCTAATTCCTTAACGTCGGCTATTAATTTTTTTAACCGAATTGTTTTCTAGAATAGCTGTCGCTATGTATTTCTGGTCGAGGCTGTGAATTCTGTCTCAAACCAACAGCATTACACGCATATCTTAGACTTAAAATAAAACATTGTTTTGTATCAAAAGACTTTATGTGAGTGAAAATATAAACACAGACGAGTGTGAGGTATAGTCTATGAGAAGTGTTTGCATATGCACACACGCGCTACTTTAGGGCACATCTAATTGAACGTAGGCGCGGCGGCGGCGGGCGGCCTAACCTAATTTACATTAATGCAAACGAGGAGCATTGTTCAGGTGTGAAACGCCAGTGTCAACACGAGGCCTCTGCTCAAATAGTTTATTAGCTCCACCCAGTACTGTTCTGGCGGACACACTTTTGTATTACTGACAGGCCTTCGAAAGATACGCATACTTAACGCTTAAATATGATTATTCAACAAGTCGCCGCGTGAATACAGAAACAATATGGTTCGAATATGTAGTCTTTTAGAATGAGTACAGAAATCGTGAAAGCATCGAACTGCTACGAGGATTTATTAGAAAGGCTTTTTAAAAAAAGAAGTTTATTTAATTCTAATATTTAAAATATTTGAAACTAACAATTGAAATTAATTGGGGCAAGTGTCACCGGGAGCGCGGCTAGAATTGAACTGCCTGATCTATCGGCAATCTGACTATCCGGCATGACGTTATGCACCTTAAGTTGCATTTTTAGGTACATTAAGGTCATTAAGAGTATATAACAGAACGTATAATTATAAAAGTTGCCGTACGTCTGGTTGTAGTATTGCCCACGTGACCTCATTCGGGCGAAGAGTACAGAGGAATCATCTGCCTTCCTTCTTCGTTAATGTTCGGCGCGGAGAAGTCGCGTGATACGAAGCGTGATATGAAGCGCGTTCCCTCTGCCGGGGATATCATAGAAGATTCAGCACCCGGTTTAAATTAAAAAGCCTAGATTTACTTTACAAGATCATTAAAAAAGCAGACGAGCTCCAAGTTCATCTTTGTGAAGTGATAGTCGAAGCCCATAGATGTTACAGAATGAAAGCTGCCGCCCCCTTCAGGTGGAAGTCTTTACTCATAATATCACTATTCTGCTCACCCTGGTAACTTTACACCCAGGTTACCACTAGTAAACCATCCACAGCATCTTAAAAAAACACTACAACAAAGTAAATGAACAAGAGACACTAACTACCACAACGGTTAATGTATTGTACTAGTGTTGTACTAGTTAGTGTCTTCTACTGTACTTCTGGAAGTAGTAAGCTTACTGGATTTACGTTCCCTTATTATTGATGAGTTACCAGACGGTTTAGCATCATAGAATTCTATGAGCCGTAATAAGTAACTCAAAGTGAAATTAAAATTTTAAACAGCTATAACAAACTTACTAGTTTGTTTTAGAACAACTTTTTCCGCTAGTTGATTTGTTTCAGCATCCTTGATTTAAAGATACATATTGTACAAATCAGGGAGTATAGAGGTCGTTGACTGACTCAACTGGCTCAGTCTGTGGTTAGTTGAAACACAAGATGATAGCAGCGGTTTCCAATTCTGTATGACGACAACTCTTGGCTTGTTGCATACTCGCGACTCTGCGGTTTGAACGACAAATAATCTATTTGGCATAAATTCCATTTAGGCACCATTTTGTATTTAGCAGAAAATAGATCATGAGAAGGTGATCCTCTCAGGTCGTCCAATGCTGATGTATATCTTATTGTATAAATTCGATCAAGTTTCATTGATTTTTGCACTTGGGACATCTACAGAGATCTTGTAAATTTAATCTGATGACAGTACGAATTGCTTGCATAAAATGACGTCAGTTAAGAGACAATGGTATATCATAAATTACTGTGACAATCTACCTCATCGAGAATTAATCTCGCTGTGTCCTACGTCATGTATATATCTGGTCGATCCGTCCGTAATAACATGTGAAAAATTACCAATTGAGAATTCGAAAACGTAAAGTGCATTCTTGTGTAAGTTATGGCCAATTCGCGGGAATGTGTGAATTCGCGTTGTATTTAACAAGGCCACGTGTTTACTTATTTAACATTCATTTGTAATTAAAATAAACTATGAAATTTGTAGCATTATTATTTTCTGTAAGCTTAGGTTGGCAGAGGAACTCGTGGCCCAACTGATTTAAGCAGTTAACGGAGGTAATAGACGCCAGATCATGATAATGATCATATCGTTGTCAGCCTTAAGGCATCTGATCGAGGTACTAACGATAACCTTTGACTGTGTAGCGGCGGACTGGTGGTACCTATTTGTGTGAAGGCTGGCAGATGTGTATGTGTATCACCACCTGAACTTAAGATAGGAATTGGAGGCTTAGGAATTAAAATACTTTACCTTAACGATCCGTCAGTCGGGTGTCTTTGGGGTGGTGCCGCAGAGTCTGGTTGGAGTGTTGACTGGGGGAGTCTACTCTACCCGGGTTGTGACCTCTGCGGAGAACGGACATCGGGTGAGAGAGTGCAAGGAGAGGCGTTGGTGGGTATGGCCCTAAAAACATCATAGGACCCGCGGACCGCTCCCAACATTTGCACACCGTCAAGATTTACATACCCAGAGCTCTCCCTAGGCGCAGAAACCTCGCAAGAGATTCAGCCGAGAACTGAAATACTTCTACGGTAAAATGATTCGGAATAGTACTTAGTTGCAGCTGAAGAAGATTATTTCATCATGAAAATTATTAAAGGGAACTCAGATTTATGGATGAAACCGGTCAACCTGGTGTTAAATGGTTACCGGAGCTTATGGACATCACAAAGTGAATGCCCTCGCATATCTTGAACCATAAGGTTGAAGTCTTGCGAAATCTTGAATTGCTTTACGGTGGGCAGCGGCTTGACTCTGCCCCTGGCATTGCTGACGTCCATGGGCGACGGTAATCACACACCATCAGGTGGGCCATATGTTCGTCTGCCTACCAGGTAATAAAATAATTGCATTGATTTTCAATTTTATCGTTCTTTTATATAATAATTTGCCAGACTATCACCAGTAGAAACGTTGACCTAAAAACTATTAGACATTTTATTAGTGACTAGCTGACCCGGCAGACTTCGTAATGCCTCAATCGATAAAAAAAAGGAATCTCTCCGACGGGGGACACATGAAAGGAAAAACAAAATAGTATTTTTTTTTTGATTCCCAGAATTTTCATATTTATCTACCTTTTAAACCTTCTCTGGACTTTTACAAATAAGACCAAGACCAAAATTAGCCAAATCGATCCAGTCGTTCTCGAGTTTTAGCGAGACTAACGAACAGCAATTCATTTTTATGTATATAGATTTCCAGTTTTGACAAAAGTCAACGTCAGTTTAAGCAAACGAGATTAGTTTCCACTTAGTTTCACTTTCGATAGAAATAATAATATTGTCATCAAACAATATAATAGGTCAATAAAACGAAACTTAAATAATAGATTAGCAACACCTACACTCCCTAACTCATTTCGTATGAATCATCACTTTACTTATAGTGTTGAAACTAGTTTGTTTTATTGCAAAACTGGTGCTAATAATTAGATATGGTGTTTCATCAGTAATTTTCCAAAAAATGCTTTAAAAACGTAGCAGATTATGAACAGATACCGATGTGCCTCTTTAAATCTTCAGTGGAATCCAATGTGGGTGCCCATTCTCATGATTCATTTGTTTACTTTATTACAACAAATGTTCGTACTTGGAATACGTGAACCGTTAATACAGATGCGTAAAAGGTATAGTGTTGCCTGGTTGGGACAAAAATTGCTGAATGAATGAATTATGTAAATAATTCATTTTGTAACTGTAAATAAACTGTTCTAATAAACATGCATTTGCTAATGAGCTCACGACCTGGTTTTAAGTGGTAATAATGCAATTGAGACTCGACCTCAAGCCTCAGCCCCAGCCTCAAGATGGGTAATGGCATTCATATTGTGATATTTATGTGTTCGGGTAAACAGCTAATATCAGACGGGGCGTGAATATCTATCTCAGTCATATTGTGCTTTATCATCAGTAAATATTTAAAATAATAATGGAATGTTCTTATGATCAATTTAAAATTACTTATATTTAAGAGCCTGTTAATTATGGCTTTATAAAAATTTGAAAAATTTCAAATAATGATCTGTGGTAGTTAAATAAATGGAAAAGACGATTACAAAATGAATAACATAAAAATAAAAACTTTCTAAGTACTTCTAATAAGTTTCTTATTTTATTATCGATATAGGTATCATAAAGTAATTGAAAAAGTTTTTTTCATCTCTGCTAGAAGTCTGTAGAAGTATGTAAATTGCAGGATAAGTCTTTCTATACGCGGGCGCCATTCAACCGAGTCTAGGTGTCTAGTTCAAGGAAACACGAGGTTGTTACACGAGTCTCTTTTGTGACTAATGCTTACTGATGAGTTTCATTACTACGCAACGTACGTAATTGGTATGCTAATTATATTTTATAGTGTTTTTATTTTGAATAAAAATCTATTTTTATTTTTATTTTACCTACAATTTATATTGGCATCCACTATACGTAAAAACCATTTGAATTTTCGTTAACACATTGGCCGCCATGTAGGTCACCGGTGCCCTACGCGGCGCACTGTAGTAATTATGACGATTTCTGCTACTAATCGTCTCAATTGCCTAGCTATGCCTTCTTTTGTTTTTAATGTATGTTTTAGTATTTTAGGTTTCTCAGAATTAGATTCATTCTCAGTATCATCGAATTCGACTTTCCGGCGCCATAGTAACAACAGAAATCGATATAATTACTTCAGTGCGCCACGTAGGGCACCGGTGACCTACATGGCAGTCAAAGGGTTAAGTTTTCACTCCAACCTCACCAACATAACCTAATTGGGCCAGTATACGATGTTTTCACAGTAAAATTACGCCAAGCGAGTAATTGATTTTGTGATGAAATTTTTATGCGTTTGAGAAGGTAGTTACCTAAAATAATGTAAACAATTCTTACATATCTGGCACAGTTTTTTTTACGTTTCAAATTAATCGAAAAACGTTTTCCGTTGCGTTTGATTAGATCAATAACGTGGCATGAAATAATTTTATAAAATTATATTTCGAATTATTATTACAGAGCTTTTTTTTAATATTTTTATGCTTTTTTTTATTGCTTAGATGGGTGGACGAGCTCACAGCCCACCTGGTGTTAAGTGGTTACTGGAGCCCATGGACATCTACAACGTAAATGCGCCACCCACCTTGAGATATAAGTTCTAAGATCTCAGTATAGTTACAACGGCTGCCCCACCCTTCAAACCGAAACGCATTACTGCTTCACGGCAGAAATAGGCAGGACGGTGGTACCTACCCGCGCGGACACAAGAGGTCCTACCACCAGTAAAATGCACACGTAAAAAGTAATAGATCGTGATAGAACTTGAAAGAAGTCTTACGTTTAGTTTGACCAATCTGGTGTTTGTAAACATTATCTAGAAAAATGATATCAGTATGAGATTTTTATTTATTACGAATAATAAAACTAGTTTAAAAACAAAAAGAAAACATGCTTAAATAGCAAATCGAACTAATAATTAATTTCATATTTTTTATACCCTCGAGCGTTACTAGAGCGAAGTTATAAAATTATTATTGAGTGTCATCGGTCCTAAATGCGTGTGCAAATTTTCAAGTTAATCGGATAAATAATTGATGTCAGTGAAAATAAGGTTCAAGTTTCCGTTACGTACATACAAACGAAAGTAATAAAATCGTATTAAATAGTTCTCACAGATATTATAATGTTTTCAAGTAACATGAACTCGTTTTATTTGGTCTAGTGACGATTGTCCACCACAGAACAATGCTTCAGGCTGGTTGCGATTAATAAACTAATGATTGTAATTCTGTGCACTCCGGGCTCCGTATTTTGACTATAAACGATTAAAGCCATGTACATTCGATAAGGCACACGCGTTACTCAATTGTTTTAATGTTATTCAAACCTTAACAAAAATAAACTTCCGTTCTTATGTATCGTTAGTTATTTTATAGGTTTTTGAACTCAAACAATTGAGATAATCGTTTTCGATTTTTCAGCTACGATTCTTTTGAAATTCCTTTTTTTTCTTCACTTAATACTGTGCAGGGTGTAACTAAGAATGTGGTATTTTACAAAAATTACCGATCGTGAGTAATTTCTTGTTGAAATAATATTTTTTTGAAAGTTATTTTTCAATTGGATTTTTTTATAGTTTTAGTTGAAAAGTCTTTAGGAGAAATATCTGTTATAATTTAAGAGGCCTAACTCTTGTCCTAAATCATTTATCTTAAGACATATAAAAAAACTTACATGATTAAGTTAATTAAATGTATGTTAAATTATACATGCCTTCTGATTGTAATAGGATCAGCATAATAATAATATTAATATCTTAATTTTTTTCTTGCATAGACGTGTGAAAGAGGTCTCAACTAATACGATTTTAAGGATGTACTTGAACCTGTAGAGAATACAACGCGAATGCCGTCACCCATCTCGAGACATGAGGTCTAAGTCTCAATTAAAGAATATATAAATATATTATCTGTCCCTAAAAATCGTTAATATTACGGAACACATTACTACTTCGTGGGAGAAATAGGCAGGACGACAGTACCTATCGGGCTCACAAGACCCTACCACTAGAAATTCTGGTCGAATGAAAAAGTCGAATACCATTTTTTACTGTTTGACAAAGAATTTTTCAATTTTAGCTGTGGACTAATTTCAATATTTTTGTTTCAAAATGTTGGTACATTAGACCTAAATAAATCTATATCCAAAAGTATACCTAAAGTAATAAATAAGTAGTATACAGATTTTTTGTTTTTTTTTGCTTATAAACAAAAAACATTATATTATATTGTTGCAATAAAATATGCTACTTCAAGAAGTAACGCGTATGGTCGAAATAAAAGCAATCCCTAATCATATCTCCTTAAAACAGTGTTTTTGTTTGGAATGTGTTGGCGTTGTCTAAATACAAATAATTTACTGGCCCTTTGCTGAAATTAAGCTTAAATAATTTTGAATTACCAATCACAACACGCGTTGTATAAGGCTTGATTTTCCTTGAAGCGCGTAATCAAATTAAATTCGAAATCACAAAAGTTATCTCAGCCGGTTTGTAAGCTTAGTGTTTGGTGGCGATAAATTACTGAATCGGAACACAAAAGATGGCATTGTGAAGTCGACACGGCGACGCATGATAACGATCGCGCGACGGATCCACTGAAGCGCAATTCTGTCGAGAATCAAAGTTTGCTTTGATGTTCGACCATTGAAGATTGATTTTGAAACTTAGAATGCAATTCGAAACAGATATAATTTTCGGGCTATCTTTTTTTTATTGCTTAGATGGGTGGACGAGCTCACAGCCCACCTGGTGTTAAGTGGTTACTGGAGCCCATAGAAATCTACGACGTAAATGCGCCACCCACCTTATGATAAGTTTTAAGGTCTCAGTATAGTTACAACGGCTGCTCCACCCTTCAAACCGAAACGCATCTACCCGCGCGGACTCACAAGAGGTCTTACCACCAGTATCTTAATTATTTTCAACTTATATACACTGTTTTCAAATTATAATTAAATGTAAGGCAGATTCTTGAATTTTATAATGTGTAAGAAACAAATAGTAGCTTGTGTTTTATTTTAAAACGTTCGATGTGTTGTTCTATTTAAAAGCGACGCGCTTCAGATTCGGTCAACACGCTCAAGCCTTATCTTTGTTTCGCGTCCAATTAATTAAAATAACAGTCGTTTTCGACCTACCTGCTTGACTACCATTCACCGTTTTCTTTTTTAATTTGATAAGACGAGCTCACGACCCACCTGGTGTAAAGTGTAGCCTACAGAAGCCACAATGGATACGCTATATTTTCTTATTTTGTGACAAGGTCGAAATCTCAAGTATGTTGCAATAAGCAGGATGGTAAACTTGTGCCAGATCCCAGCTGACTTTTGTTAATAAAATCACTGACACAGTTTGAATTTTCTATTTCTGCTGAGCGAATTGTATTTCCGGCTATAGACATTCTCGTCGAAGACAGACACAACCCATTGAGTTTCTCGCCGGATTTTCTCAATGGGTCGTGATTTCCATCCAGTCGTAGATTCAGTAGATTCAAGGGTATTCATAATATATGTGTGTGTGTCAAATACATGGTAATGTTTTTTTTATTGAATCAATGTATTATAAAGCATATATTTTTTAAAATATTAGCATTCTGCACTTCTTCTCTATATTCTCTATAAGTGTGGGAAATTTCATACTCCTCCGTCCGCGAGATTTGTGTAAAAAGAGGTACAAAGTTTTTGCTTCATGTATTAATATATAGATAGCTGTTTTAGATGTTCCGTTAATTTCTTTTACAGACAGATTCTAATTGATCGTTTAATAATCTTAAAATCTGTATATGATACAATGCTCTTTTAGTATGTAAGGAAAGATAATGATTTATATTTTGTAAATTATGTGAGGTAATTCTATATATAAATTTAACCATTCAACTGGCGCAAACCCTATAGTAACGATTACATATTTCCAAATAAATTCGTTCTTGTTTTTAATTTTAACAGGGCACATAAGCCCCATTTACACCAGACCCTATAGATTGTTAATCACATATACCAATCAACTTTCTAACAATCGTGATATAAATTTGCAGGAGTACAAGTGGCGTTTTGAACCAGTCCTCTTTATTATTCATATATTCTATTTAGCCTAGACCCTAAATAGTAGACAACTGCACTAATCTTACAAATTAGCATTTCTTAAAAAGTGAATTGATAGTTATAATGCCGTTCATTGTGTTCAGTACGAGGGACATTTGTCTGCTATTATACCGGGCCGGTTTTTTCGTGTACCTGCCTACATGGCGCCTAACTATTCATATTCAAATGAATACTTCGTGTTGAGTAATTTTTAACAAATTTTTTTTTGTTATTATATTATTAAATTATAATTTAATGATTTTTAATCATTTCAAATTTTCGCACTCTTGATGTATGGGAAAAATGTAACCTCTTGTGTTGTTGTTGTTAGTTGATTATTATTAAGGACTAGCTGACCCGGCAGACTTCGTAGTGCCTCAATCGATAAATAAAAGACCTAAGATTTTGTATAAAATAAACATAAAACAAACAAAAGGAATCCGTCCGACGGGGGACACATCAAAGGAAATACAAAATTGTTATTTTTATTTAATTCCGAGCATTTTCATATTTACCTACCTTTTAAACCTATTCTGGACTTCCAGAAATAATTCAAGACCAAAATTAGCCAAATCGGTCCAGCCATTCTCGAGTTTTAGCGAGACTAACGAACAGCAATTCATTTTTATATAACTATATAGATATATATATAAGACTTAAGTAAAATATTTAAGAATGAATTCCATAGAACAGGAAAGATTATATTTATATAGTGGATAAGGCGTACCTGAATATCCCGCGGCGTGGCTCACCGACGTTCGTCTGAGTCAAACAGTTTATTCATTAGCGTGATGATCCTCCCACTGGTGCTGGTCATTTTCGTTTATTTATGACCGTCGATCCGAGGTGAGACCCCAATTTTGCATGCGCCTTTAGTCTGGTAATTACACGCTAGCCACGCATGAAAAAAACGCAGCCATTTTAAATTGAATTCAGCCTTGAGGATATTACCTACAGACAGACATAACTATGTATAAAAAAATGCATATGTCATGATTATTTATATTACGTAATATTTAACTACTCGGGCTCTTAAAGAAATTGTTTACTTTAAGCGTATGATTTTTTTTAAATAACATGGTTTGATTACCGTCCTAATGTCTGACAGTGAACATCAAGTCAGCACTTATGTGTACATGTTATATTAATTACCTTTGTTTTTCTGAGCCCGTGGGATGCACAATAATTTATCTAAAATGTACTTGTCATCCCTCCGGAATTTAAAGCTATTTATCTGACTTTTTATAAGTGTGGACGTTATTTTTTATCCAAAAAACTTATGACGTTCTTGGATTCAAACGACTATATTTGCTTAATAAAAAGTTGGAAATTTCAGAATGGTTATATTATAAACGAGTTCAGGCACATACGTAAGTTTTTACGTAAAACAATTTTAACAGATTATGTGACTCTCGAGATGTTTAAAAGCATTTATTAACATTGCATTAATTCGTTAATTGTTTCATTTATTTCCAGTCTCACAAAATATCTCGAAGTATACGTATTGGACATTTATTTATACCGTATCTTCAAAACCATACAATGTACACGGGCGGACTATAGCCATACCGTAGTCATTCTTTTCCAGTCGGTAATGTTGGGACAAAGAAATTCCTTAACTTCTGGGCCGCACAATAAAAGACACATTTTGCTATGTCAATGTCAATCACTATGTATCTATATCTTTTTGCCGTCGTTAAATTTATTAATTTATTGGATGGAAAAATATTAGATAGTCAGTTTACGTCATAGTATGGTCAAAAAAAGTAAAAACTGTGTTATTATTATAATTAATAATAGAGTATTAAGCGGTAGGCAGCGGCTTGGCTCTGCCCCTGTCATTGCTGAAGTCCATGGGCGACGGTAACCACTCACCATCAGGTGGGCCGTATGCTCGTCTGCCTACAAAGGTAATAAAAAAAAAATTATATTATACTATAGGATTTTGTCACAGCCTAGATAGTTTTCGTTCGTAAGTTTCCAATGAAACGTGTGTGCTTAAATTTGTAAATTATCGAAGACGAAAAACTACGGCCAATTCAACATGAGAAAGGTCGAAAGATGTGGTGGCAAAAAGCCCTCTCGTGTCCGCGATGTCAAGATAACATTAAACTGAGCATTTGTTATCCTTATCTCGTGTTCGACCGTAGCTAATGTGCTGGAGGCTGATACACCCGATCGATTTATGTCACCCTGGCACCCACGACAAATTGATAATTAATTTACGTACGGCACCTTTGATCGTTCCGAATTATTTTCGCGAGATCGTCGCGTCATATCGCTTGCGAGTTCACAAATACCAAAGCCCGGCACCTAATGAATATTCGATTTTTGAAATATTTTGACATTAGTGAGATCGATTAGATTAGACGTTGATGCGTTTTCCTTTTTCTAATGTGTTCTTTTAACATATCCTTGGAATGTACCATTAATTACAAAATATTTCAAAACATCGGTCAATTATCTAATACTATAAATAGTTCCCACAGATATCTACAAATAATAGAAAAATACTTGTAGAGCTATAAAGACGGTAAGATATTCAATATCCTTTATTTTGAACAAAGACTAAATGTCACTAAATAAAATGCTATGAATAAATTCGCGTTCTTGTAATCGTTTCGTTCGATCGCAGTTTTACTCGCGGCCACTGGGCTCTGCTCACAATGGTCCTTGACTGATGCCTGCCTGTACCCGCGCATTGTTCCTTGATAAGCGACATAAATAATCGACCCTTCCACCTGATGGACTGCCTCACCAAACGATTATGTCCCAACAGTTTTATTGTAGACTAGCGACCCGCCCTCGCTTCGCTTCGGAAACATTAAAACACACATGAAACCAAAAAAATAAATAAAAAAAAGTAGCCTATGTTCATCAGGGACAATGTCGGCTTCTAATGGAAAAAGAATTTTTCAAATCGGTCCAGTAGTTTCGGAGCCTATTCGAAACAAACAAACAAACAAATCTTTCCTCTTTATAATATTAGTATAAACTAGCTTTTGGCCGCCACTTCGTCCGCGTGGTATAGTTACTTTGGCATAACGCTAAATTTTACCCGCCTCTTCATTTACGTAGAAAGTGAAAATATTTTTGAATAACAGAATGTTAAGGAGCTATTTAAGGTACCAAAAATCACGCTTTTTAACCGACTTCAAAAGAAGAAGCTATCAATTCGACCATATTTTTATCTATGTATGTTCACCGATTTCTCGAGAATGCTTAACCGATTCTGATAATTATTTTTTTCTTTTTTTTTATTTGAAAGGGTAGACTTCCCGAATGGTCCTGTAATCATCAAAATCTGCTGATGGGATCCTGGAGAAATCCAGAAAAATCTATAATTGTCTGTCTATAATCGTCTTAGAGTGATGTTAGCGCGTTCAATCAATCAAAAAAACAAACAAACTCTTCAGCTTTATATTATTAGTATAGATTTGAAGAAAATAAACAAATTCATTACAGTTACTTAATTTGAAGTTCCTCGTACTATTTGACGACCATTTATAATTATTTCTCTTAAATGCAATATGTTCCTATTCTTTGCAAAGTATCAGTTTCCGTAAAAAGGACCGTAAAAAATCTGTCAACAGACATTTAGAGTTAACGGGGATAAAGGATCAGATATAGGGTCCAGAATAGCGTTAATGTTTAATCTTTGTTTGTAACTCGATATCACACGTGAACGCAAGTTTGATGCGACAGCGGATGACAGTAGAATGAAAAAGGTTGCTCAAAAACAAAAAAAAGCAATAATTTATCATCTAGAGTGCATTTAAAACTATAACCGAAAAATTGTCCTAAGCTGGTCACCCACAATCGTGACGGAAGCCATTTCACACTGATTACAGAATGAAATAAAAGAGACATGTGTCATAAAAATATGCGTGTCGAGCGACACGTCGCCCACAATGCGTCTCGTAAACACCGCTCTAATCCTCTAAAACAATGCTAATGGATCTGCCTAAAGTCCACCGCCTTTCTCGATCCTGTCAACGCATTAAACATTCGACCGATCGACTTAACGCTCCGTTCACCACCAATAAAGTTGACACTAAATTGGAGCTTTTATTTCTTTTCTAAAGCACAAAATTGTAAATAAATATTTTATTATACTTGTTCACTGGACGCATTTTAGTGTGAGCGATGAACACGGGTTCACGTCAAAACATCTTTATCGGGTTATTTGTCTTATAAAATATTATCGAGAGGCTCCTCTGGACCGTCAGCAAAAGAGGACGTAAAGTGTGATTATAGGAGTGCGACTGTTTATTTAAAGCCCACGCGATGTGATCACTTCTCTTTGAGCCGAGGAATAAACAATGAAAGCGGCGATTGCTCGTCAATGGTGTAATAAAGATGGTTTATTTTTCTTCGCCGATGAGGCGTCTATGAGAAAAAATCAAGAGGCGTGAATTGCAGCAGCGGACCGTACCCGTCCTGGCTGGAGATTAGTATACGCGAGCTACGCATTGAGCCGTATTAAACTAGACGCGACAGCCCGAATTATGAACTCTTGATGCACTGATAAATTAATGACTTATTTTATTACGTCGCATCTGGCACTCACTAATATTAATCTATTGGTTTTGAACTTATTACCATACAACTCTTTATTTTTCTGAATTTAATATTATTCTATAAATTCTTTATATAAATATAAAAATAAATGAATATAGACCGGAATCAGTGGTGTGGATTGGGAAGAGTCTGAAGATGAAATAGTTTATATAATAATATGATTAAGAAGTTTGTGATTCATTTAAGAGAAAAGCCGAAAACCGAAGCAAATGGAAACTGAGGGTACAAAGAGCCACGAAGGGCTTTCAAGGACACGACCTTCAGCAATGAAGTATTCGACTAAGAAGAAGAAGATTCATTTAAAAAAAAAAAACATAAAAACATAAATCTTCTTTTTATTAATTTAATGGCAACATTGTATTGCTGTTGGAGTTAATATAGTTAAGAGCTGTAACCGGTCGTATCGGAAGGGGCGGACTTCATCTCCTGCTATCATGTACTTGTCGCGTTTTCATCACCTGTCCATTAAAATTGACGCGATTATAGATGCAAATCGATAAACGCCAGCCACCAACTGAGAGTTGATTTGCAACTACAAATTACCACTACCTTAGTTTGGTGAAAATTTATAGATTGCAACATTAAGTAAAAGGTAGAACATAAATTTACCCTTAAAAAAATTAGCTTCATAGCAATCTACGAGCTATTTTCTTTTGTTAGATTAATAATAAATTAATAAAATTGTTAGATTAATAAAGCCTAAAAGAAAATAGCTTCATAACAAACTATGAGCTATTTTCTTTTAGGCTTTATTAATCTAACAAAAGCAATATATGTTATCGCAATAATTTTGAATTAACAGACATTCGGTAAGCGGTAGGCAGCGGCTTGGCTCTGCCCCTGGCATTGCTGAAGTCCATGGGCGACGGTAATCACTCACCATCAGGTGGGCCGTATGCTCGTCTGCCTACAAGGGCAATAAAAAAAATCATAGATGTCGGAAGCGTAGATTCCATCGCTCACCTGGATGACTTGCAACATCCAGCGAACATGCTCTCATTGACTTCGTCATTGACCTCGCGTCAGCCATCATAAAAATGTAAATAATAGAATTACATCCGTCCCGAGAGTTTTCAAACCGTAAAGATGTATTGTTACAATTTGGCTCGGCTAACTGATCGGTCTCTTGGGTTCGTTTCGCATTCAGCTCATGAATGTGTAGGACAGTAACTTTCATTGTAGATTATATAAATAATATTCAGTTATTTAGTCGGTCGATTATTAATCACAAGATGGTATAGCCAATTGATAACAATTCCACGAAATCCTCGAGGTACCACGATTACTTTTAAATTTTCTTCGTAATAGTACATATCTGCATTACATTTTTCGAACTAACCCTCCACTTATCTCTCACACTCATAATTTTCCGCTATTTTAAAACTTCTCACGAAAAGTAAAAAAAAATATTCTAAATTTTATCCTCCTATGGATTGATCTGAATTATATAATAAATGTTAATGATGTTACGTTCCAGGTCCAAACAAAATTATCATAAATGTTGTTATTTATCTAACATTTGATAGACGAATTAATAAACGATATCATTAAAAACTCAAAACGAACTAATCTCATGTTGGTAAAAATATTTGGTTCAGTTCAGTGAATGAAGTGTAACGTTTCATTAACAGAGGTCTCTGGCCCAAACAAACACCGCACATTGGTGTCGTGTTTCAATTTTTTTTCGTTCGAGTGAAAGGTGCCCGGGTCTCCTTAAAAGCCTTGTAGTCATTGTTTGTTAAGGTACCTTTATGAGTGTATTATATTATCAACAGATAATTGTTAAAAAAAAACTAAAATTAGATAGAGTTTTCATAGATATTTAAAGGGAAAAAAAACATTTTAAATGTAGTTGTTCTAAATGGTGACATTATTTATAGTATAATTTCCATTTTACACACTTATATTCTATATATTTGTAGGTAGTTTGAAATATTAATTAAATAGTATTGAACAAATGTTCTGCTGCTGTGGAACCACAGCTCTGACGACAGTCGCATTAAGACAACAAAGGGTGATATTTTTCGTGGACAAACATCAAAGTGTCTTAGAAAATACACAGGTAATGGTGCTGCATCTACAACATACATATTTATGAAGTGTCCGACAGCTAGTACGACACTAGAAATTATATACCAATGTCAAATATTTGTGTTGCATTTATCTGCATCCATAAACATTTGATAATAATGTTAGTAGCTTCAAAAGAAAATCTTTAATGCTTAAATTATAACATTTATTTGTGTGGTTACTATCTTAGAACACTCATAGTTTAAGTAACGAAATTTTAAACTAAAATTCTATTGTGTTCTTGCTAAAACGTTATGGATTACTTTTTAGGTTAGTTTGGTTCAAACATTAGCGGCTTATAGATCATACAGGTATCTACTAAATTTAATCTGTGGGTGTACAGACTTTTACTGGTGGTAGGACCTCTTATGAGTCCGCGCGGGTAGGTACCACCACCCTGCCTATTTCTGCCGTAAAGCAGTAATGCGTTTCGGTTTGAAGGGTGGGGCAGCCGTTGTAACTTGAGACCTTAGAACTTATATCTCAAGGTGGGTGGCGCATTTACGTTGTAGATGTCTATGGGCTCCAGTAACCACTTAACACCAGGTGGGCTGTGAGCTCGTCCACCCATCTAAGCCATATAAAAAAAAACTTAGTTATAATCATAACAGGAACACCCTTTATACCGCATATATCACAATGTAAATGCCACAACCCACCTTGCGGCATGAGATCGAAGTGACAATTTTATTGATCAGGTAAAAACTCTTCTAGTCTTGAACCCAAATTCATGATTGCTTTACGGGAGTTATAGGCAAGGTGATGGATTTTAATTCTCTGATACATCGGTCTGTACAAGTATAAAAGTTATTTGATCCTTTGAGCCACGAGGGCTTAAACGTAATTATGAATTTAGAATAAAATCCAGAACATTGATTAAAAATAAGAGGCATTAATATTATTGGACAACGCATTAAGAATCTCGTTGAAAGCAAAGCATATTTTTTACTTATACCTACATTAGTTTGATAAATGTTATAATAAAAAAAAAAAAAAAAAAAAAAACCATAAAACGGACTTTGTGTTGGTTTAAGAGTATTTTAAAATGGAACTTGTTGAACGAATCATTCCGATTTGAGCAACCGACGCGCGTGGACGTGCTCATTGTTTTGTCGGAAGTGACTACCGGTGATAATAGATCATTGTTCGTGGCACATCTGTGGCCCAAGTGTTTCTCGGAATTTGTACCTGCGCCTAATTGCAAGGCATTGCCGCCCGGGAACTGTGCAGTAGTTCTATTCACTCTAATTCTATTCTACTTGTTCTATTCACTAAAATTTCTAAAATTCCTAGAATCGCTTCGGCCAATTTAGTGTTACCGACACAGGGGCCTCGCCGCAAGGCGAGCGCGTGTTTAAGTCCCGGGGCCGCCCCCCCCGGGCGAAAATCACGTAAAGATGGAGGAAAAACTTTTCATCGACTTCATTCGGGAAAAATATCCGTCAATCGCGCCCGAATTCGAAGCCTATAGGGCCTCATTTGGTAATTATTCTCCCCCCGCATCTCTCGCCGCCGTCGCCAAACATGCCTCGCAGGCATGCCTCGCGTGCCCCGCCGCCGGTCCGTGTTCAAGCGCACGTACGCACGCCGCCGTCGTAGCGTCTAACGCCCCCGCCCCCGCTACCCCCGCGCCCGCGTCAATCACGTCAGTTTCGTCCGTCGCGACCTCAATAGCGTCTAGCTCAGGCTCCGATACCGAATCGGAGATGGACTTCGAGTCCGCGACTAGCCCTCAACCCGGAACCTCGGATGGGTTCCAAACTGTAACGCGCGGTAAAAAGCGTACTCGCGTCGTGGAGTCCCGGAGCTCCATGACGAAGCAAACCAAGTCCGCGACCGCCTCCCGACCGCAGGTAGTCGTAACGCCAGAGTCGGACTCCGCCCGCCGCGTAATCCCACCGCCGCGCCCAAAAACCGCGCCCGCGCCTAAAACAGTTGTCCCGCCCCCGCTGATACTCCAGGAGAAGTCAGCGTGGAATCGCGTATCCCAGGCCCTTCAGGCCAACAAAATTAATTATACCCATGCGCGTCGCGCATGTCGCGCATGGGATTCAGATTAAGGTCGCAACGCCGGGCGACCATAGGGCCCTCTCTGCTTACCTCCGAAAGGAGAACATAGGTTATCACACCTATGCTCTTCAGGAGGACCGCGAACTCCGCGTAGTGATACGTGGAGTCCCCAAGGAACTCGACATAGACTACGTAAAGGAGGATCTGATCGGTCAGTCCCTCCCAATAATTAGTGTGCACCGGATGCACAGCGGACGCGGCAGACAGCCGTACAATATGATTCTCGTCGCGCTAGAATCAACCCCGGAGGCAAAGAAAAGAATCTCATGTCTCAAAACGATATGCGGCCTCTCCGGGGTCACCATCGAAGCCCCCCATAAACGTGGTACTCCCGGGCAGTGCCACAGGTGCCAGCTCTATGGCCACTCAGCGCGTAATTGCCACGCGCGCCCCCGCTGCGTGAAATGCCTCGGCGATCACGCAACCACAGAATGTTCGCGTGTTAGGGAAACCGCGACGGAACCCCCAAGCTGTGTCCTATGCCTTAAGCAAGGGCACCCGGCAAACTACCGCGGATGTCCTAGGGCTCCGCGTAAACGCCTGAACCACCCAGCCCCCCGAACCGTCGACCCAAAGACTTCGGCGCCTTCAGTGCCGAAACCAGCCTTCGTACCGGCTGCGGTTCCCACCGTCTCGGCGTGGAAAAAACCGCTGCCGTATACGAAGGAGGGAACACAAAACGTACCCCAGCTCCCGCCTGCGACACGTCACGCGCCTCAGCCCCTGCTGGCACCTCGCCCCGCGCCCGCGTACCGCCCCCCGCAACCCTCAGTCGTCAACGACTTCGCGCTCGTGCGCGACTTCGTCACCGCGGTAAACTTTGACCGTCTGCGATCGTTCGCAGATGCTATCCGTAGGTCGGTAACCCCCGAACAGCGGCTCGCGGCCGCTTTCGATCACATGGACGTCTACGAGTCCGTGTCTCGCACGTTATAAAAATTCTTTACCGGTAATCAATGGCGCAAAAAGGTAGAGAAAAACCGTATTCCCTTACGTTAGCATTCTACAATGCTAACGGACTCGCGCGGCAACGCGATCAAATTTTCGAATTCCTCCGCGATAATCTTGTAGATATTTTGTTAGTGCAGGAGACCTGTCTGAAGCCCTCGCGTCGTGACCCGAAAGTCGCGAATTACGTCATGGTTAGGAATGACAGACTCACCGCCTCCAAAGGCGGGACTGCCATTTACTATAGGCGGGCTCTGCACGTTGTTCCTCTCGATACTCCCTCGCTCTTACATATCGAGGCGTCAGTGTGCCGTATCTCGCTGACGGGACACCAGCCGATCGTCATCGCATCCGTTTATCTCCCCCCGGACAAGCCCCTCCTGAGCAGTGACATCGAGTCACTGTTTGGCATGGGAGACTCCGTCATCCTGGCAGGCGATTTAAATTGCCACCACACTAGGTGGAACTGCCATCGTACGAACGTTAACGGTAGGCGTCTCGACGCGTTTATAGACGACCTCACTTTTGAAGTAGTCGGTCCCCCAACTCCAACATGTTATCCGTATAACATCGCGCTCCGTCCGAGCACTATAGACCTGGCATTGCTTAGGAACGTAACTCTGCGCTTACGTTCCATCGAAGCACTGTCAGAGCTCGACTCAGACCACCGACCTGTCCTTATGCAGCTCGGTCGCCCTCACAACCTAGCCACTGTTACGAGGACCATGGTGGATTGGAATAAGCTGGGCACG
This sequence comes from Bombyx mandarina, assembly GCF_030267445.1. Lineage (NCBI taxonomy): Eukaryota > Metazoa > Arthropoda > Insecta > Lepidoptera > Bombycidae > Bombyx > Bombyx mandarina. Next base: position 6,270,157 of record NC_143216.1, read on the forward strand.
TGCCTAGCCGAAGCCGCTCCGCCAATCCTCCCTTACGGCCCGGATTCGAATCTATCCCCCGAGGACACCGTCGAATCCATAAACATCATTACCGATCACATCTCTTCCGCGATCATTAGATCTTCAAAAGAAGTCGATGTGGAGGACAGCTTCCACCGCATCAGACTGTCCTCCGAACTTAGGAATCTCTTAAGAGTTAGGAACGCGGCAATCCGGGCCTACGATCGTCTTCCCACGCATTCAAACCGGATTCGGATGCGTCGTCTACAACGCGAAGTCCACTCCCGCCTAAGTGACGCGCGTAACGATAATTGGCATAGTTATTTAGAACAACTCCCGCCCTCCCACCAAGCATACTGGCGACTAGCTAGGACTCTCAAATCCGAAACTACCGCTACTATGCCTCCCCTCGTACGCCCTTCAGGCCAACCACCGGCATTCGATGACGATGACAAGGCTGAGCTGCTGGCCGATGCACTGCAAGAGCAGTGCACCACCAGCACTCAACACGCGGACCCCGAACACACCGAGTTAGTCGACAGGGAGGTCGAGCGCAGAGCTTCCCTGCCGCCCTCGGACGCGTTACCCCCCATTACCACTGACGAAGTTAGAGACGCGATCCACAACCTCCAACCTAGGAAGGCACCCGGCTCCGACGGCATCCGCAACCGCGCGCTAAAACTCTTGCCAGTCCAACTGATAGCAATGTTGGCTACAATTTTAAATGCCGCTATGACGCACTGCATCTTTCCCGCGGTGTGGAAAGAAGCGGACGTTATCGGTATACATAAGCCGGGCAAACCGACAAACGAAACTTCTAGTTACCGTCCGATTAGTCTCCTCCCGACGATAGGAAAAATTTACGAACGGCTCCTTAGGAAACGCCTCTGGGATTTTGTTACCGCGAACAAAATTCTCATAGACGAACAGTTCGGATTCCGCTCTAAACACTCGTGCGTACAACAAGTGCACCGCCTCACGGAGCACATCCTGATAGGACTAAATAGGCGTAAACAAATCCCGACCGGCGCCCTCTTCTTCGACATCGCGAAGGCGTTCGACAAAGTCTGGCACAACGGTTTAATTTACAAACTGTACAACATGGGAGTGCCAGACAGACTCGTGCTCATCATACGAGACTTCTTGTCGAACCGTTCGTTTCGATATCGAGTAGAGGGAACTCGTTCTCGTCCCCGTCAACTGACTGCCGGAGTCCCGCAAGGCTCCGCGCTCTCCCCGTTATTATTTAGTTTGTATATCAATGATATACCCCGGTCTCCGGAGACCCATCTAGCGCTCTTCGCCGATGACACGGCTATCTACTACTCGTGTAGGAAGATGTCGCTGCTTCATCGGCGACTCCAGATCGCAGTAGCCACCATGGGACAGTGGTTCCGGAAGTGGCGCATCGACATCAACCCCACGAAAAGCACAGCGGTGCTCTTCAAAAGGGGTCGCCCTCCGAATACCACTTCGAGCATCCCACTCCCTAATAGGCGCGCAAACACCTCCGCCGTTAGCCCCGTCACTCTCTTTGGCCAGCCCATACCGTGGGCCTCGCAGGTCAAATACCTAGGCGTCACCCTCGACAGAGGGATGACATTCCGTCCCCATATTAAAACGGTACGCGACCGTGCCGCCTTCATATTAGGACGTCTCTACCCTATGCTTTGCAAGCGAAGCAAACTGTCCCTCCGTAATAAGGTAACTCTCTACAAAACTTGCATACGCCCCGTTATGACGTATGCAAGCGTAGTGTTCGCTCACGCAGCCCGCACCAACTTGAAGCCCCTTCAGGTTATTCAATCCCGATTCTGCAGGATAGCCGTCGGAGCACCATGGTTCCTGAGGAACGTGGATCTCCACGATGACCTGGAGCTTGACTCTGTCAGTAAGTATCTACAGTCGGCATCGCTGCGCCATTTTGAGAAGGCGGCACGACATGAGAACCCTCTCATCGTAGCCGCTGGAAATTACATACCCGACCCAGTAGACCGAATGGTAAACCGTCGACGTCGCCCAAAGCACGTCATTACGGATCCTCCTGATCCATTAACGGTGCTCTTAGGCACCACAAGCACCGGTCACCGTCCTTGTCGAACCCGTCGCTTGCGACGAAGGGCTCGACGAGCGAACTAACCCATAGACACAGCCCACTGAGTTTCTCGCCGGATCTTCTCAGTGGGTCGCGTTTCCGATCCGGTGGTAGATTCTGCGAAGCACTGCTCTTGCTAGGGTCAGTGTTAGCAACTCTCCGGTTGAGCCCCGCGAGCTCACCTACAAACGTTAGGGTGAAGCTGAAATAGCCTCTCAAGGCTATCAGCATAGGTAGGAAAAAAAAAAAAAAAAAAAGTTGAACGATCTTTAAGATTTTTACGCAAAAAGTCGTCGGAAATATTTTGTTGTTGAGAATCATTGCTTTACCAAATCCAGTATAATGTTAGTAATAAAATCATCGATTGTAGTCTAAATAATGTCAACAAAACTTTGCTCATTGTCATTTGTTCTCCTTTTTATGAGTTAGGAAATTATATGATAAGAGGACAAATTTTTATTTGTGTAATAAATGCGAATTCGAGTAAAACAGTTACGGGACACAAGTATTTTAATAGCCTTGCGAGCATTTACCTTTTATTGTTACCTACCTAACATAAGGTGGCTATAACTTGCAGGTTCGCGTGAACAAAATCAACGGTCGGTTTCACAAAAAATGCTCTTAAGCTATTTGTTGTGGTTTCCACAAAAAAAAAACAAAAAAAAACGAACATCAAAACCCAGTCAGTATTGGTCGGTGCTTTTCGACTCCAGTGGCCTTGTTAAAAAAACTATGTGTTAAGGAATGTAAAGAGCCAGTTAATTATCTTAATATATTGTTATGGTCGCAGAGGGAGGCGGTTATAAATTAACTATCAGTCCGCTCTAGTATGAGGTGGCGAATGAAATCAAATGTAACGATTGGATTTGTAATGGCCGCTTTGAATATTCTAAATGATGAACTAGATTTAAAGAATCATAGTTACATTAAAATATTGCAAATAGTTCAGTTCATTCATTTTTAAATGTGCTTTCCAATAAACGCGACATATCACGGCCTTCAGATCACGTCCGTGTGCGTCCGCTTACAACCCAGGTAGCCTGTCTTGCTTTAATGTGACCTTAGGTATTCGATACGCTTGTTATATTTTTTGTTAATCAGTATAATTGAATATGAGTCTTTGATGTGGTGTAATTTGATAATTTGCAACATTAAATTTATTTTGATTTTAAACTGGTTTATCGTCGAGTTCTCATTGGCTGCACCGGCTTGAATGTAAGTATGCGATCGCATACTGAATTGATGATAATCATGGTATTAGGATTGGTATGTATGTTCGAGAGGACAGGGAAAGGTGTCGGAGGCAGGGCGTCCCGCTGCGACGAAGCATTGTGATCGACAGCTTGTTTACTAAAAATATGCATAATGAATTTATAATGGCCAGAGTTGGGTACCTCACAAGCCCTCTGATATTTAAACCAGATTTGATTACAAACAGTATAGGCATCATATAGATTAGCATTAAAGTTGAGATCAACTATACATTATCTCATTGAATGTCGTAATGTAATCGATTTGAACTTTTTTCTCCCGAAAATTTTATTTCTTGTCTAAAAAAGTAAATCTACAAATTCTATTTACAAATTCTAGATTTTAAAATTGGGTACGATACTGATACAATTAAAAAAAACACGTTTCAGAGTACCTACTAAAGATGTAATTCATATAGGAATGTCAGATGTAAGTATTGTGATGGATACGAGATAGTTAATTGCGCCACCGATGTGTTCCCACGTTTAAATGCACCTCGTGTTTGGACAAACAATTAGCATTCGATTGTTTTAGTGCGGACCGAGACGTTTGCTGAGAAACAAACATTGAGCTTCCTGGCCGGACGATTCTCGCATATATCCAAGTAAACAAAGATTGAATACGTTTGTAATACATATTTTATAACTGAACTAGCTGACCCGGCAGACTTCGTAGCGCCTCAATCGATAAATAAAGACCTAAACTTTTGTATAAAATAAACTTAAAACAAACAAAAGGAATCCGTCCGACGGGAGACACATCAAAAGGAAAACAAAATTGTTATTTTTATTTAATTCTGAGCATTTTCTTCATATGTATCTACCTTTTAAACCTTGTCTGGACTTCCACAAATAATTCAAGACTAAAGTTAGCCAAATCGGTCCAGCCGTTCTCGAGTTTTAGCGAGACTAACCGAACAGCAATTCATTTTTATATATACTAGAGGTCCCGCAGTAGCCGAAATTCAACTGTAATTAATTGAAATTGTAAGTTTGTACACTATTATGATTGTATTTTATACTTCTATAATCACAAATATTGCCAAGGCTACTCTATATAAAAATATTTATAAAGACAAACAATATTTAATCTATTCTCAATTTGACCACAGACGTCAAGAACAAAAGTTTGACAATAAATAGTATGCATGCGTGTGTGCGTCAAATACATGGTATGTAGTGTGTGTAATGTTTTTTTTATTGATTTAATGTATCTTTTATGCATTATTTAAAAAAACTATTAGCATTGTGCACTTCTTCTTTATATTCTCTATAAGTGTAGAAAATTTCATACTCCTCCGCATGCGCAATTTTCGTAAAAAGGGATACAAAGTTTTTGCTTTACGTTTTAATATATAGATAGATATAATTTTATACATTCGAGATTCGAAGTAAATCACTATTTTTGTAACACTTCATTGGGAGGTTTAAATGTTCGTGGAAATAATTATATACGGTGCTCGAAGTATCTGTTGTTGTATGTGACCGAACGCATCGGCCAAGCGGGGTGCCCCGGGGCCGCTCTGTGTACTCGATTCGTTACGTCAATCTCTATGTTTTTTCACAACAAATCTGCATAGAGTGAGTTGACACCACGGCACAATGCTGCCACGCAGCGCGCTCGGCTTTGTCCACTTTTCTTTCTAAATATTGTGACATTTCCTTTATTCGTGCGGCAGAGTCACTTTACAAATAAATTGTGTCGATCTTTTTGTATGACGTGATTTAATTTGATTTATTCGTTCATGGCAAAATGTCCGACATCCTGCGTTGTTCTTTGGTTTAGGCGGCAACGTTTGTTAGCCATTTGCTAGGACATCCCTTGATAATATATTATATTTGGTTGTTGAAAATGTTTCTTCATTTATTGGAATCACTATTTCAATTCACACAACTTATTTTTAATGTTAATTGCTTTAACGGTGTCTTGTATTCGGTTTGGATTTCTAAAATTATATAATTAAAATGAATCGATAATTGAACACTATCATAATCAAGATAATTAAAATTTTCAGAGATGCAAGGAGAAATTAAACACTCTCGCAATCAGCGTTATGAACCAGTGGCCGGGAGTGCGGCTCCGTGTGATCGAAGGTTGGGACGAAGAGAATAATCATCTAGACAAGGTACATTATTCATTTCATCATTGAATGATGAGGCATGTTGTAAGCGCTGTCGATGCTGCAAAACAAAAGGAAATATAGACACTATTCCAATCGTATTTATGTATACTGCCAATGAGTACCGATAACCTAGTACAACTGAATACACTTATCATAACTAGAATAGATTGCTGCTTATTAGGGATATTTTATTATTAGGGATTTATATATTTTCAGTGTCAGATAACCAACTGTTCCACTTAATATTATTTAAATTAAACATTTCGTTACGTTTGTTTGTTTAGATTGAAGAATAGAAGTAAATAAAATAATTTGGGTTATTACTGATGGTAGATTGAATTAAAATCGTGCACTAGTAGGTATAACCATCCTGGTACTGCCAAGTATTTCGGTTTGAATGGCAAAGACGACTATTATACGATTTGAGACCAAAACTAAACATATTAAGATAGGTTATGGAATTTTTATTATGATTTCCATGAATTCCGATAAATATTTAACACTAGGTGGTCCTTGAGTTCGTCTGCCCGTCTAGAGCAATAAGCATTGGTCTAATTAGCCAGTCCGAGCGAGTAGGTGATGAAATCCTGATTATTTATGTGACACATCATTCATGCGTTTCAGAGGAGAAACCATTAATACAATGGAGACTTCGAATTGAAATTTCCAGATGGGTAGCAAAATTTACGATTTCTATGGGCTACAGCTACCAACTTTTTTATAGACCGCTGAACCTACTCACGGCTCATCTGGTGTTAAGTGCTTACCGGAGCTCATAGACGTCGACGACACAAACGCCGCCTCTTATTTCGAGACATGAGTTCTGTAACACAACGGCGGCCTCACCTTGTATATCGGAACTGCTTCGCGACAAATGGCCGGGGCGGTGGTACTTACTAGTGCATATTCACAAGACACCCCACCACCGGCAGAACATACAAAGAGTTGGTCGTAAGTAAATAATTTTATACTTTTGTTTGTACAGTCTCTCCACTACGAGGGTCGGGCTGTGGACTTAACCACCAGTGACCGAGACCGCAGCAAATACGGTATGCTGGCCCGCCTCGCTGTCGAAGCCGGCTTTGACTGGGTCTTCTATGAAAGCCGGTCTTACATTCATTGTTCTGTTAAAACAGGTGGGTGTTCAATTGAATTTCGCTTTTTCGCGTTTAAAATGCGCTGCTGATCGAGCAGCGTCACACTTCGCAGTCTCGGGGTTGACGACACGTGCGTCTTCAGGTTAACTGAGTCATAAATAACTTCACCACTGTGATGAGTAACTATATTTTTTTTAACACCATTAACGAGATCGGCTATGATATGCAATGTAAAATTTTTACGTTCAGCTAAACCCAAATACTATGATAACGATGAAAATTTTTTATTCGTTTTAATATATTTGGATCAATAACTTATACGATGTTAGATACGTGACGTGACAATTTGGATAGTGGATATTTGATTACGTAACAGTTTATTGCAGCATCATGGTTACAGCATGATGGAAAAGCGTTGATAAAACTAATTTACATTTCACTCGCGGCTACACTTGAAATTAATTAAATTTCCCGCGTTTATTGCTCGCAGGCAGTATAATGCATTAGACCGCAACATTTAAATACATATATTAAAATTATTCAGATAATATCCTCCTTAAATGAACGACTGTTTCACAACAACTATTATAACCTGAAGATTTTTCATGTACCTAATTTATCTACATCTTAAAACTTACGAGAGCATTACAGTTTTAGTACTCGCTCCACCGCGTTTAAGTCTTTTGTATGGCGCAGTCGTAATTATCCCATATTTAGGCACATCAACCTCTTCGTGGGTTTTGAAATTGTAATAAACTGACAAAGTCTAATATTTCTGGCTAAATATAATATAATTATCTTGTAGGTGAGTTGTTTTTGTTGAGAGCTTCTAGATACTCGAGTTGGATTTGTCAAACGGGAAAATCCACTTTACTATCAGTGTTCGGGTACATAACTGTAAACCGTGGCCTGGAGGCTTCGGGACGGGCCAAATATATGGTTGAACTTTACAAGAAGAATGCATCTCAGACAGCTTCCCGCGCCCGCTCCCCGGCGGTGTCGATCAAACGGACGAACGAGCCTCTTGTTAGCGTCCCTCCCTTTCCCACGTATCGTCAAAACTGTATCTGTCTCGATCGAATACGGCCGCATCGCAGCCAATCCCCCACTTCTATAATTACAGCGGTGATTCAATGGCTACTTATATCTCTATATGTATGCGTATGCGGCATAACGATGAGAGAAACGTATATCGAAATGTAAGTATGTTTGTAGGTATTATGATGGCATTCCAGGGATTCGCATTGTCCTAATTAGTTTCGCAAATTACTGTATAATTGCTTTAGGATCCAATTATCCGAGAAATTGACATGGACTTAATAGTATAATAATGTTTATGCAAACATGATTTTAGGTTTTTAATGGATCATCGGTTCTGAAGGCTGGTGCCTATCTTCCTTTGTCTCTTACGAATAATTAGAGATAAGGCTTATGAATTTCATTTTTCATTATAGATTTCACGAGTTTCTTTGGTACTTAACGATAGGCAGCGGCTTGGCTCTGCCCCTGGCATTGCTGAAGTCCATGGGCGATGGTAACCACTCACCGTGGGCCGTACGCTCGTCTGCCTATAAGGGCAATAAAAAAATATTTAACAATTTGTTTCTAAATGAGTAAAATATAAATCAAGCAGACTTGGTAAAATATAATTTAAAATCATATTTCACGTGCATACATAAATTTGGAAGTTAATAAAAAAAAGCATTTACTGCGGATATTATGTATATACATTATGTAGTATAGCGTCATAGGAGATACAAAAATTAACTAATAAGGGATTTAAGAATGTCGTCTAACCATAAAAAATATTGTTAAAATTGTAGAATCGTTAAAAAAAACGCTTAAGATGATCCCAAACGACGTAGGGCAGCCATTGTTTCAGTGGCGCGCGGTGATACGTCGCCTGGCTTTTGAATCGTCGCGGTCAATTTGTTCCGATGTTTATTCATTTATTCCTGGGTTTTGTACGATCGGAACCTTTAATTTGGACCTTATAAATAATTAATGTGCTTGTTGTAGATGAGTGTTGCGGACACAGCCCTCGGCTGCCCGCGGTCAAGGACGCGCCAACCACGATCCTTCTCATACGAATGTACCAATATAATTTAGTCTCATGAAAATATAATACATAAATTTCCATCGACGATCTCATGAAGGTTTTAAAAATAAATCAAAGCAGCATTTTTTTACATTTATTTATTCGTTTAAACATCTTGCAAAAAATTGTTGACCGATATTCATAAAATTACGAATTTAAACAAGCTTAAAAATTTATAGTTAGACTTCAAAGATAATTTTGTCTAGCTATAATTAAGGAAGCAGGATTATCTATAATCAATAGGCAACAACAAAACAGTACCTTTTTGTCTTTTGTTTGACATAGTTTTTATTTTATTTAGTAGCTATTGACGATTTTTATTATCGAAAAAAAAGAACAAACATGAATTTAAAACTTAAAATTAATTTCGACCAATAAGAAAGCAATTAGTATGTAGTTTTTATTACTTAGATTAGTGAGTGAACGAGCTCTCGGCTCAGCTGATGCTAAGTGGTTATCGCAAGCCACAGATATCACAACGTGAATGTCTTTATTAAACTTGAAACAGGGGGTCGTACTCTCAGTAGTAATAATCAGCAGTAGTCCCAGTTTGAAACCGGTATTTATGATTGCTTTGCGGCAGAATATTGGTACATACATTTGGACTTGCAATATGCTCTGCCACCAGTAGTAATATTTCAACCTCCTTTTTTTCACACCTACCTATAACTTTCCAGTTAAAGACGGACTCCCATGTCAAGTGCATTCAAGTTAATATATGTAAAATTAAACGCGCCTGGAATTCCGATACAATCCTACTTGAGTACAATTTAATAATAATGCATGCAATAAATATGTTTTCCTTCGATATCCCATCTTTATTTTCACGTTTTCAAGTTGATCGATGTCAGGTTTTCAGATCTTGATTTCCATATGTTGTTAATGTTCGACACGTTGTAAACTATCTTTCTCTTGGATTTGTTTAACTCTTTCAACAATTTTATCTCATCACAAACACACCCATTTGCTTTTTACAAATTTACTGTTCGTTCTAAGTGCTGATTCAAACTGGAAAATGATAAACGTTTTTATAGTAAGTGGTATTTACGTATAGATAAATCACTCGATAAATATTACTTGATTGAACGATGAAGACGTGGGTGTATTAGGCTAAAAAAGAATTCTACGACTGTTTTGTATCAATAATGGATAATATGCAGATAGTTTTTTAAAGGTCGGGAATCGTCACAAAACGTCAGAGCCGTAAATATTAGAACAAAACGATGATGCTCTAATAGTGAAAGTTGACTGAGTAGGTGGCGACCGCTTGCGTAATATAACACCACTGCGGCATACATAATTATTATGTACTGTAATAAACAATTTTAAAACTGACAATTATATTTTTATAAAAATAATAATTTTATCAATTTAAATCACGGTTGCCTTTAAATTAGTTATTCGATTATCAACGTCTGTAAACTATGAAAAAAATTGATGGTATAATTTTTTTTAATCAAACATGCCGCTTCTAACTTTTAGTTCGACTTGAATTATATTATATATAAACCAGTTCTTATCGACAAGGAAATTTTCAGTTTAATACCTATAGATAGTACTTTTACAGTAATAATAAAATTTTATTATGCCGTAGAGGCAACATGCGACCACAATTAGTTTCACTATATAACTTGAGTTGCATTGTGTAGATCGATACTTCTTGAAGATTTATGGAGGGAATTTATTAATATTTCAGAGAGCGACTAGGTTGTCTACTTTATATTATTTATGAGCTTAACAACGCCTTGGATTTCATAATTTTTAAATATGCGCGCATTTATTGTTAAGACTTCAATGCCCGGAGTTGTGTATCTTTAAAAGATTTTTAACATTTATTAAATAGTAATTATTTTAGTTAATTTTTATTCTATGTTTTTATTTAGTAACTATTGCATTTTATTGTTTCTATGCTAAATGAAGAAACGAATACTTTCCTTAAAATATAATAATATAATAAAAAATACCGCGTAACTCAGGGCTTTAAAGTTCGACAGTAAATTATTTAAGCCACCCAGATACATGTTTGATAACATTTACATTACATTACATAAAACGTTTCATTATACAATGCGTGTTCAAGTGTTTTATACGATTTTAAAAGTAATTCTTGGAACGCGATGTGATGGGCGCCGAGCAGTCAAGTCTGAGTGTGGAAGAGCCTCGTGGTTAATGGGGCGTGACCGCGGGTGACCGGCGCGGGTCACGACACACGGCCCTAGTCTTACCGTACCGTTTGCTTGTAAAGTTGTTTTAGTTAAAAAAAAATATAGACTACATTTCTTAAATATTTAAAATAGTATTCTGCTTGTTTTTAACAAAATCAACGAATTAAAGAACGGACGGTTAGCGTGGTATGGACATGTGATGCGTAGAGAGAAGATGCATGTGACTAGGAGATGTATGGAAATGGTAGTGCAAGGTAGAGGGGGAAGAGGTCGACCGAAGAAGAGATGGATGGAGTGTGTGAATGACGATATGAGAAAGAGAAAGAGAGAAGTGAGTGTTGAGACGACGGCTGATAGAAGAGAATGGAGCAGAAAAATTAGCTGTGCCGACCCCACCTAGTGGGATAAGGTAGAGAAAAAGAAGAAGATTCTGCTTATTTTTATATTTACCTCAATACCTGTCTATTTCAGCTGCCAAAAAGTCATTTGTTCGGATTCGAATGATTAGATAAGAGTTGATCAATAAACAATTGAGATTTTGAACTCATGTCTCAACTTAGTACTTACTTTTTATTACTGGTGGTAGGACTTCTTGTGAGTCCGCGCAGGTAGGTACCACCACTCTGCCTATTTCTGCCGTGAAGCAGTAATGCGTTTCGGTTTAAAGGGTGAGGAAGCCGTTATAACTTTACTTGAGACCTTAGAACTTATATCTCAAGGTGGGTGGCGCATTTACGTTGTGGATGTCTATGGGCTCCAGTAACCACTTAACACCAGGTGGGCTGTGAGCTCGTTCACCCATCTAACCAATAAAAAAATGGCTTATAAAATCAAAGGCAGCTAAATCCAAGTCTGTCAAATATTCAGGTAAACTACAAAAATCGGCCCTAAACACGTCATTACTGATCCTCCCGATACATCGAAGTACTGCTCTTGCTAGGGCCAGTGTTAGCAACACTCCCGGCTTGAGAAGCTGAAATAACTTTGTTCGGATAGCTACGATATTCTTTATTTTAAAGCAGATTTATAACGAATGAGAATATTACTAATAATCTGAATTTTAAATGATAATACTTCGTTTATTAGTACTTAGTATAGAGTAAACATATTTTTTTTAACTGAATTTGTTAGAGATTTAGCTGCATTTGTTATAACATGAAAACACTAAAGCGTGTCCAACTAACTAAACAAGATAGCGCCATTGTTAATCCATTTTACGAAATTAAGGCGTTTAGTTGCCTTTGATTTTATAGGCCTCAGTTATAATGTATTTCCGTCGTAGGGCAAAGGTAGTTTTGTGAAAGGATAGAAGCGCGAGTGAGCGATGCTGTGCGCTCGAGCGCGCCCGTGGCATGTGTAGTGCGAAAGGCTCGGAGGCACTGCGATACCCGAGACGCCACATCCCGGAAGGCTGCGGCTGAGGCCCTCAACGTTCCCACACCCGTGACATTTCATAACCTAATCTCGGTCCGCACGTATGAGGGCGATGACTTCCGATCAAAGCGGTCATAAATTTTTAAGAGAACATCACAAAATTTTGCCGCACAACCAATTCGGAGCGTCGCATTTTAATAATATCTAAAATACATTAGTAGATATCCCTAACAGTTAATAAAAGGTTCGAGAAATGTGTTAACGGAATCTGGTAAGGTTTTTTAATATTGATATATGAATTCGGTGTTCGTTACAATATTATTATTATCTATGAAAACGGTATAAATAAACACAAAATAAAACTAACATTTAGTGAAGGCGCATTAAAATTGAATAAAATCAGATTCCGCGTGGCTCGTAAATAAATAAGAATATGGTATTACTATTTCAAATTTAATGTGAAATTATTGCTTTGTGAAACTTCATACACATATTTTCTGTATTGATATTTTATATATCTCAAAGGTTAATGTTAAATGAATCAAAGTAATTAATGACAAGACTTGTACGTACACCCTTACGTATACATTATGCTGTAAATTTACAATAAAGCATGTTTACGATAATGTGAATCTTCTAATTCAATAGAACGTCGTAAATTTCTTCTCCTACATAATATTTTCTTTACGATAAATAAATGCATAGTGGATATATTCAATTTCATTTTACTTTCTAGCTTACAGAGTAACATATGTAATGTGAATTTTATTGAACATTTTCGGCGTTGTTTTAAATTTACGAATTCGTTTCATACAGTAAAATGAGAATCAAAATAAGCATGTACTACAGCATATGAAATTATTTTTACATGTTACTGAATAAATAAAGTCAGAAGTCAAAAGAAAACATCTTAAAAAAACATTATTAAAATTCATGAAGAAACAAAAATAGTCAAGATATATAATTTATTTTACCTAGGATTGAAATTCATAGATAGATTTATTGAGCAGAGATAAATGATACATTATGTATAAGATGTTACAACACATAGATAGTTGAACATCAAAATATTATATAGTTAGTGAACACTAGCATTAAAGTTGTCTTATTAATGAATGAATTTTGTATCACTAAAGCACTTGTACCTATCCTTTTTTAACGTAAACTCCCGATTATGTTTATGCCAATAGAATTATAAATTATAATTTACACAGTCTATAGACTACATTATGAATAAGGAGTCTATTACCAACAGAAAAAACAAATCTGTTACATGCTCAAGTTCTTTGTTTTCATATTTTACGGTGTATATGAGATACAGCAAACGTTCGAACACGCGTGATTCATAACCGGTGTTGTTTGGCATTTGCATGACTACGCTTCGGCTAATTGCTATTCAATATATACGATATAAATCGGCTACAATTCCACTGATCGGATTCGAGCAGAACATCGCGATAACCTTACATTGTTAAAGATCCGTAACAGGGTTATCGGCTTTGGCCTACCGTGGTTACAATACAAAGAACTCTGAACCCCCTAGACTGTTTGCGGTCTGCAAATTACATTCGGTATTGTTTCGTTATTGCGTTGATGTTTTAAAATCGATTCACATAATGGTAGTGGTATGTATAAAGGAGATAAATAATGAATAGTGAGGTGTATGCGTTTGTCGTGGTGGCAATGTATGGTCACGCACCGCTGACGATGGTCGGCGGGGCTCCGCACCGCCTAGCTCTCCCGGTGGTCCTCGCGGGGCGGGGTCTTAGCGGCCACTCGGCTGCGCGCGCGCTGCCTCCCGCACGCCCCGCGCCCTCGCCTGTTTCCGCGCCGCTTATCGTCGCATCTTCAGTCTAATGCTACTTACGTACGTCACTATAACATTGTAAGCCGAATCTATTGAATTTACATTTCGTAGATGAGACTATTTAAATATAATAATAATATTTTATTTTAATATACTTTCTTTTCACCATTTAACGTAATTTAGAAGATTGAATTTATATATGCGTGCTTAGTACATTTTTACATTTGGTTGTCAATCAGTTTTCTTTTTCTTTTTTGTTACATAGCCATTGAAGAACTTTAGTATTATTAATGTAAGAAACCCATAGCATTATTTTAATATTCAAAATATTAATAAGTAAACAGATAATTAAGAGAACACTATAGTGTTAATGTAATCGCGCGCTGTCATCCAAATTGTAAATTTCGATGAGTTAGATTTGAACACATGCCACACAATTGATCATATACTATCACTATACTATGTGTGTGCTTAAACTATATCCCATAAATGTGGAAAATTTTACGCTCACAAGTCGCCTGATATGTATTACGAATCTAGCGGATACCGACAAAATAAATAAAAGGTACGCCGCCTTGCATTGTGCTGGTCGTGTGATGTATTCGAGCAACAACAAACAAAATTTGACAATAAGCGCTTGACTTTGAACGAAATCTAATTTGTCTGGTTATTGTGTAATGCGATCTGGCCGGGCGTCATACCTTTGAGGGAGCCTCGTTCTGGGCTCAACATATTTGTCGGTCGGTTACACAACAAATTAAAACTTAACAAGCTCACGCAAACGATTTTTGAGGCTTTGCAATTACATTTTTTTCTTTGTTCATTTGCGCATGTACGCCCGCTGTAACAGAAGGTACGGAATTCGGACGGTAGACTGTGTCCTCTTGATTTTCCTATCTTTGACAAAGCTATTCTTTTTTTTTTCTTTCACACAGCCACTTTAAGTAGTAATTGTTGCATTTCTATGAAACTGCAATTATTGAAAGTTAAACTTAGAAAAACATTTAGATGCACGTAAATGGACACTTTTTTCACGTCAAACCGAGGAGAAGATTAAATGTACAGGTACATTTTAAGTTGAACAAGGATTTTAAATAAATAAAATTAGACAAAAAGCAAACAAAACTTGTAAAACCAATCTTCTGTGTCCACTTTTTAGCCATAGTTTCGAGACCGGACAATTGGCAAAAGGATTTGCAAAACGGATCAAGTGAGCTTATATAACGCTTAAAAAGTTTGTAGATGAGCTTAGACAACCCTTTGTGTTACTTTGAAGAAAAAAGACTGTGTCTCACTTTGAGTTTTGCTTTTAATCGAATAGTGTGTATTATTCACAGAAATTTTAACAATACAAATTAAAGGTAGTTTGTTGGTAGTCTTCGGTCGGGGGACAGGATCAAATAACTACGCGATTCCCTTTTGTTTCGTAACTTATCAGATTTTAATTACGAGTCTAGAGAAATCTCGTTATACCTTAAAGGGATATGACTGCACCGAACTAATTTACTATCGTCCCTTGCACGATTTTATGTTCTCGAGTTTATTTTATTACCTGGTAATCTTATGTAGGTTCGACACGCACGCATCGTTTCATGGTGTGTTTCACCCGCTCTGTATCCGTCCGATTGTTGTATCTTGATTATTTTTTATTTCTGATTATTTAACAATCTGTAAATCATATAAATTCCAGAATCATCTGTGGGAACTGGTGCTGGCTGTTTCCCTGGCGGCTCCGTAGTTCACACTGAGAAAGGGCCGAAGGATATAGCTAGCTTGCGGAAGGGAGACAAGGTCTTAGCAGCTGACGATAATGGCATGATGATTTATTCTAAGGTATGTTATAATTCATCAGTAAAATACAATGAGCTTGATTAAAACTACTTTTTAATCTCGACTGCACGATCGACACGGTCGTCTGTGTGACCACGTAGACGTATACCTACAAAACGTCGAAAAACATATAATGACAATAAAACGATGCACGATTAAACTTTAACAGTTAATTTTGTTTGCGACTCCTGAAAACTGACGTAAATATGAGCCGTAAATTTTTACATTTAATACTTTGATTTCCAAACAAAATATTCGGAGCTTTTACTATAATTTAATATTCAGCTGTCTTTAACAATAATTAATACAAAATTTTCAGGTGCTAACATTCATCGATCGTGATCCTAATGCAACTCGACAGTTCATCGAGATAACTGCGGAGAATGGTGTTGCGATCACAACGACGCCGTCGCATTTGCTCCTTCTCGCTGCAGCTGACGGTTGGCGCGAGGTCTTTGCGGCTAACATCAAAGAGGGAGACGTACTATTGACAAGAGGTCGAAGTGATGTTATGAGGCCCTCGAGAGTAACGAGAACTCGTATCCTCACGAAACGAGGTGTTTTTGCCCCGCTTACCAAAGCCGGCACTATCATAGTGGATGACGTTCTGGCGTCATGCTACGCGCTAGTACGCAGTCATTCGCTTGCGCATGTTGCGATGGCACCATTGCGATGGCTTTCCAGTTGGAGCACTTCTTCAGAAACGACCAAAGGCGTCCACTGGTACGCGAGCGCGCTTTACTCTTTCGGCGACTACGTATTACCGGCATCGTATAGATATCGATAAGTTTTGAAGAATTAATATACAATTTTCATATATACGTCGCAGGTCCGTTTAGATTTATCTGTGAAAATTTATATTAATTCAAGAAAATAGAAGGAGTAGGAAACCGCGCGCAGGTCGTGCAAAGGACACATGTAAATATATTATTGAAATAGACAGTGTACATATAAACACAAATGTGACATCATAGATAGTGTAAATATCACTTGTGGACATTTGAACGTTTAGTTATATAATAAAATCGACAACGATCGCAGCTTACCCTCCCGTAAGAATTTATTTATTAAGTAATTTTTAAGATCATTATTATGCAAATTACGCATTAATCGATTAACAATACGTATATTTGTAAATTGTGTCGGTATTGTTATTCTGCACAATGCAGAAATACTTTAATGTATGCGCTTATGTTTTTTTTTTAAGAAACCGTATTATTATAATTATTATTAGTTTCACTTTCTCGGTGAATCGAAAAGATCCAATTGAGTAGACCTTGTTCTAGAAAAGGTTTCAATGTTATTGTCTTGTCGGGACACACGACGTTCGGTCGCAACCAGACATTCCATGACTCTAATCTTTTACCAACATACACAAATTGTTAATGAAATTGTGATTTTGGTACCTAAAACAGTGCCTTAAGTTTTTTATTTATTCTTAATTATAAGCTAGGTGTCTATTTATGAACTGACGAAATTATTTAGATCTAACTTATTCTTTTTTTTGTTGACTTTCTAACGCCTATTTATTCCTTATGTTGTGGTTTATTTTTTTTCTCAATCTTCCTTAATTTTTATTCTCTATCTTCAGATTGTTTTTCTATATGAAAAACTTGATCATGTTTTGTTTAAATGTATTTCACTCAGCGTAGTGATTAAATCGATACACTATTTTAATTTAAAAGTAATAGATCTATCTTAAAAAGTTGATGTTTAAATTTAGTGTAAGTATATATTTAAAAACAACGTGAATATCTTATTTTTAATTTAGAGTCCTCAACTGTTGCAAGATAGTGTGAACTGAAATGCTAATAATAAAAATTAAGGTTATTGTTCCTTCAAGCGTATATACAACATTTACAGATCCCCTAAGCAGTATTTAATGAACGTGTATTATTAAGTGACCTGTTGTAAGCGTCATCGTCCAGCATGTAGATCATGTTTTTATGATCGTGTACTGATGTATCGGTTCCTATAGAATGAATTTAAAGGACTGTAATTAGATTGCAACAGCAACAGCAATCACTAGGAATAATTTGTAGAATATATGTACTTTACATTGTATTTATTACAATCGTTTCAATACGTGACTAATGTTTCATTTAAGTAGCATATTATGCTGTATAGACACTAACAACAACTGTAAATTAGGTGCTTAAACATTATTTATCTGAGAGAGCTTTAAGTATTAAGTATTTGACAAAAGATGCCATGTTGCCATTGCCTTTGCCATATTAATGTAAGGGATAAACAGTTTTCCATTCAATTAAAATCATAAAAACTTATTGCACAACTTCGCACAAAATTGTTTGACTAGCGCTGTTTTAATTTAGAATGTTCCTAGTGAACATGAAACAGTTTTGCCCTCTAAAATGTAATTGAAGGTAAATTTAGGTAAATTTTTTTATTAGGTCAAACCTTTTAATTTACCTATTTAGTGTAAGAACATTGTACTTACAAAGAATTACTTTAACTATTTGTGAAATCGAATTTCAGTATTATCATTAAGTAAGCTGTTTTGAATCATCAAAACGATATGTTTATTACTTTTACTGACCCTCTGTGAATGTCTAACTTTTATAGCGTAGTATTTAGCTCTTAATATTGTATGTACTCCCATTTGATTACAGTATAAATAAACTACCCAGATGTTTGTCAATGAAGTTATCAAACGTCTTTTCATTAAGAAATGCATGTGGTTTATAAATGCTCCAACCTAGTTTCTGAATACGAACAAAGCCATCGGTTTGAAAATGCAGCTCAAACTATTTATTTTTGTTCTGAAGAAAGAAGTTAATTTTTAAGAAACGCAGTTAAAATTTGACCCCAAAAATTCAGGTTGAGAAACATACAATTGCTCTTACTTTTAATTCGAAAATTTAGATTGAAAATTAACCTAGCTTATTTCTTCGTGTTAAATACACAGATCACACGAAAGTCTTAAAGTGGGCAGTGGCTTTCAAGCTTCGTTGTCTATAGACTACACCAAGTAGGTCGTGATCTAGAAGGCCAATCTAAAACCACATTTCTCACGTTAAAGTTAGTGGATATAGGAAATAATAACAAAGGAGGAATAACCTTGTGAAAAATGTATGATTCGATGTAAAATTATTGAACAATATTAATTTATTAGCTTTTTGTTTATTAGCTCTCAGTTTCTGTGAGTAGGTACTTTGTAAACTTATTTAATCGTCGATTCGTGTAATTATTTTTAGACATTCTTATAAAGAAAAAAAGCAGTCGTCTGGGATGTACGAAGTATTAGTTAGAATTTCTGTCGTGTTTACGAAATGTATTATTACATATAAATAAAATGTTGGCTTTGTGGACGAAATTGTGATTTCATTTTTATTTAATTCAATTAAATTTATAAATAACTAGCTGTACCCGTCCGCTTCGCTGGGCATTTAAAGTTAACATTATTATTTCTCACCCCCACAAAGATTCTTATCATTAACGTCCCCTCAACTGGTGTAGGGAGTCCAACACTTATATAAATAATATAAATATTAGCATATCCATTAAGTACATGTATTTTCTACATGGGTACCAAGTTTCAAGTCAATCGGATGCATGGTTCAGTAGTTATAACGGAACATCCGTACAAACCACTGTAGATTTATATAGGTATATTAGTATAGATGACATATTCCCCATGAAAACAATTCACAATTTGAGATTGAACATAAACTCTTTATCGACTTTTCTTCTGTGCGATTTATTCTGCACTATAATATGATTGTCTTATATTATTCTATAATTCCATCCATATTTTTTAGTTCATTAATAATCTTTTACGACTTATTTCATATGAAATGGTTTCCGAAACTATAGTTACCACCACGTGAATGCCACCACTCACATTGACACAGCGAGGTCTCAATTGTATTTTGTGACAGCTATACCACATTTCAAGTCGGAAGGAATGCGGGTTTGTACTATAATAGACAGGATAAGAGATAATAGATACAATCCACTGACAACATTAAAACATAGCTAAATAGATATGGTTCCTATTTAGTATTGTTTGCATTTTTAGATGGGCCAAAAAACATTCTAAAATTATTTTGTTTTGGAAAAACATTTTCGTTATAATGTGCAAGTTGTCAAGTTGCTTTTATTGTTTCAAAGCAGGAATCCAGTAGGAACAGGTCTACTAGCTAGCTTTCTGAAACGCTAGCTTATTGATTCATAACGTCACATCCAGATCGATAATTGTGACGTCATAACTAATTGTTAGTTATTTGACAATTTTCACACACCTTAATCATTAGTTTATTACTTAGTAAATTCTGAACGGATTCAAACATTCTGTTTTATTTATCATAAAATTTTGGTTTTAAGTGCCATAAATTTTTAGATAAGAAGTATTGAGAGATCTTTATTATGTAGCGAAATACTTCAATTTTGTTCTTCTCTAGATACCTAAGTTGGACAGTAAGGTAATCTATCAAAACCACGGCGTGATGGTGGTAGCATTATTACTACTTTTCTATGTGTTCATAATTGAGTACCTACGAATCTCAAAGTGGTCAATCTTCATATCTAAACCTTCTGATCAACAGGTAAACGTATTATTGTCATCTGGGATTATTCATCTTCATAAATCTTCATTTTCAATCTGAACACAATGTATTAATAGATACTGTTATACTGTTGACTCGTTCAGTTTATTTTCATAAGATAAAATAATTAAATTCTCTCGGTGAACGTCACTTGTTCTAACCATTCCAGAAAATAGCTACAAGAAAACAAATAAAAGAAGAAATTGTATTTCACATAGTAGTGCTGTAGAGGATTTTGATTTCATTTGTTTTTTTTCAGCTTTGAATGTAATTTTGATATGGTTGAATAAAAAAAATTACAAAACGTACATAAGCATTTCAAATCTTCTTCTTGTGCGCATTGTAAGTCTTATCCTTTAATCTAGGACGATTTCTGGACGACTACGTAATATATAGATATATAGGTAGGATACCATTATTTCGATGGCTTAAAAACACCTGGTGTCCTCATCGTTCTCCCCCTCATCTATTTACTCAGAATCCAGACGGCAACCTAAAAGGAGCCGTAGATGGTAAGCGACAGGTATAAGAAACGAAACCGCATCATCTATTGTTTAAGGATGTAAAACTGGCAAACAGCTACAACCCTAATATACATGATAACATCGTACTGGATATTATCCAAAACACATAAAATCCCAGTCTCTGAATTGTAGGGACAGAAACATCTGGTACAGCCACTACTCAAAGGGTATGAAAATGCAAAACTAATGTGAGAAACACTAGTACACACTCACACACAGACGTCGAAATAGTTTACGATAGCTAAAATAAAACAGATAAGACAAAACAGTTAATAAAACTTACCTTTTATAATTCACAGTACAATCTGATTATTTATAAACGCAATTTTAAGACTGGATTCCAGTACGGAAACCAAAATTATTTAGTACGTTAATGAAAAATAGCTGTTATTAACGACCCGCTTCCGGCTTTCCGCGGATGGGTGGATCGGGGTAATATTTACAAAGTATATAACTGTTATTATACATAGAAACACTGATTATAATATCTTTTCCGGAACTTTATATGAGGACCTTTGATATTAAATTAATGTTACTTCTTTCAAAAATTTTGAAAATTTTGAAAAAAACGTGCACGTGTACATTTATTTCTAACCAGAGACTCACAAACCTTCTTTAACCTTTTTTGAAGTGAGTTTTGCTAAAAATCCTTCTTTGTATTATTGCACACTTACAATATAATATATATTAGTTGCGAAAATTTCAAGTTTGAAACTGTTTAGGCTCTGCCTTATGACTCCGTTGACTCCTAGTTAGAATCACTGATGATTAATGTATAGATTGCGTTTTTAAATATGTACACAAATTTAGACACTAAATACTCTATTTTTAATGTTTATTAAAATAATATCTACAAATAGTGATTACAATTTTATTATTAAGCAAACATTATATTACGATAATCATATTTATTCTAATTTATGATCGTCATCAAATGTGATTTAAAAAAAAATAAAAGCATGTTTTAATCAAAATTATCATGAACACGTAAACGCGTCACGAACAGTGAAGAACCAAAGGTTTGAAGTACGTACATACGTATATTTGTATGAAGTTACGACCTTGAAATGTGAAAAGCTATGGGGAAGGCTATACGCTCTATAATAAGGAACACTTTATGGAAACGTATGTTAGTTTTTATATTATATATGATATATAGTTTAGTTTATTGTTAGTAAAAAATTAGAGGAAATTAAAATCATTTTAACATGAATTGAATGAACATAAATGCATTTTCATTACCAACTATTGACGTATCTTTGTAAAAGAATATTTCTTAAAGCCTAACAGTATCCGCGCCTATTATTTTCATACAAATGAAATTTATTGATGTTTCTCGGGATATCCACATAGAAATGAGAAGATATGTAGATATCGCTGACATAGGCTAGGAAGTTGAATTGACGATAAACGGACATATCCAAGTCTTGAGGGAAAGATGGTTCTGGAGTGAAGGCCTAATGCAACACCCTCACAAGGTTGACAAATGATGATAGAGCGCTTGAAATTGAAATTGATTTCTTAGTTCCAAATGGTCATGCCAGAATTTTTTGGGAATTATTTTTAGACTTAATCTTATAACATGACATTCAACAAAAATGGATAATTCAGTTAATGTGCAACTAAAATGGATAATTTAATTTATTAATAAATGGACCAGATAATACAAAATCGAAACCCCTTTTTCCTTACGTAATCGTTGCTAGCATAAGCGGCTATTTCAACTACATACGAACGGGTATGTGAGTGCACCGGGCTTAATGGGAGGGAACTTGCTAACACTAAGCACTAGAGAAGATCCGAAGAACTCACTGAGTTGTGTCTATGAGCTAGGCTGCACGTAGAACTGCTCGACAAGTGAACAGTGCCGGTGCTTAAAAGAGCCTAAAAGTACCGAGGGTGGATCAGAACAATCCAATAGGACAAGCTTAGGATGACTGCGGATTTTTGATGTCCCGTTGCCTGGGTCCGATATGTAGTTAGGGGCGTCCACGATAAGAGGTTCCATCATGTCGCTTTTTTTGAAGAAGCGTTCTAATGCTGTCTTCAGATATTGACATATTCTAATTAGATATCGTCGTGAAGATCTACACTACTCACATACCACAGTGCTCCGCTTGGCATCCTGCAGACACGAAATTGGATGACGTGGAGTATGCGAGTGCAGGCCGCATGAGCGAATACAATAATTGCATAAGTCATGACTAAAACCGTAACAATACGTAGACATCTCATAGGTTGATTATATCACTGGTATTGCTGACATTTATGAGCGAAGATGATGAATATTAGATCAACCGTGCGCTCGTATTCTTACGAAAACAGAAAAATTGAAGTGAAATACTTAACTGACTTGGAAAAGTCTATCTTCAAATTTAAATCAGAACTCACGATTACTTACGGCACTAATGGCCAGGACGAATAATTCCGTAAGACAAATTATGTCTTAAAAAGGCCGTTTTCTTATAATGCCGTGAGGTTAAATTGTGTTTGAAATCTTCAAGATATTTCTCATATAAAAACACAATGGGTGACGAATGGCAGCTTTCATGAAAAGCTACGTTCGAAACAATTTGGAGCTGGTTTTCGTCCCTTTTACTCGACGAACATCTATTACTTTATATTCCACTTTACATCTCTTTTCGTATTCTCAATTTTATTTTAGATGACGCAAAAACTGATTCAGTTATATCCAAAGCAAGTCTCAGTTCATCGCTGCATTACAGTATGGTAGCAAAGAGGAAATGGAAAACGAAATTCATAAACTTATCGCACTGGAATGAAAATCGAAATATACTCAGTACGTAGTCCGAGTCTGTACGGACACTGATCAGTATTATTCCGGACTCGACTAAGAGAGGACGTTTGGTTTTTATGTCTTTTGGTTCTAACATTACAAAACACAAAGTTTACATTTTCATAAATAGTCTGAAAATCAACGAAGTGTGAGCCAACTTTTCTCGAGCGGCTTAATTAAATTTCATCCGTCTTCAAAGTCAGGAAAACTATTTGCAAACTTTTAGATTAATATTTGACAATCCCGTCCACCGCGCCTATAAAATTTTTGCCTGAAGAGAGCCGAGTGGAATCAAAATTGGATTGGAGAAGAATTTTAACGTTTTCGCCACAAACAACATTTTTCTTCACTTACAATAATGAGGTAGGTTATTGTTTGTTAAAAATTGTGTATAGATAGGCTATATTATTATGTATTTATTTATTAAAAATTCATTGACAATCAAAATATCAACTTTCACGACTAAATACGATATTAACGTAATGTTTTGACAAAGCATTTGATTGGTGTCTGTTAATTTTATCATTGGATAATTTATGTAAATGGCTCAATTGAAACATTTATCGTTTTCCTGGTGCGTGCGTTTATTTATTCGACTTAAGATCTCGAGTGTGAAACTTTATTTTCATAGACGCATTGAAGCTTGTATTAATGACGTGGATTATGATTTGAATAATGTTTTCATTTTGTTTAGTTTTAAAATCTCATGTCAGATGAAGTTTCAAAATATGTAGATATTTACAATTATGTGAATAAGTATCATTTAATTTTTTATTTACAATTTGATTTACAAATTTAGGTATATCTTACAAGATACTATAGCTTATTCTTTGTAAGACAGTACATTTACATATTCTTAGTTAGTATAACTTCATTATTAATAGCTAGTTCAATAACTGCACTATCTCTCTGAAAATTTTAAACTTCAATAAGTTCAAAAAGTTTAAATATTATTCGACCTTTCGTTCTATTTTGAATTCCCATAGTTCGATGTATTATGTTTTAATCTATCAATTTTTAATATGAACTTATTACAACATAAACGAAAACAGGCGAATCAGACTTATCTAGCCGTTGTTATTATTTAGCTGGCAGAAAGAAATTTGATCAGGACAATTTTGTTGTAATTTTCAAACATCCTTCAGCATTTCCTTACCCTTTTGAAATAAAAGTATAATTGGTTTATTACTAAAATTAATTCCTAGAAAGGTTAAAGGTAAAAACTAATACTTCAAAAGCTGGCTATTGTGAAAAAAAAATTAAATGTTTCGTGAAATACAAATTAGTTTGCTATTATTTTAAATCGGTCTTGTTCTAGAATTTTCGAATTAGTTGTAGATTAAATGATTTCATAATTCATATCTAATTTCTATAGAAGTAAAAATTAATCGTAATCTACATATTAATACGTGAAGCAAAAACTTTGTATCCCTTTTTACGAAAATTGCGCGGACGGAGAAATTGTATGAAATTTTCCACACTTATAGAGAATACAGAGAAGAAGTGCACAATGCTAATATTCTTTTTAAAATAATGCATAAAAGATACATTAAATCAATAAAGAAAACATTACACACACTACATACCATGTATTTGACGCACACACGCATGCATGCTATTTATTGTCAAACTTTTGTTCTTCACGTCTGTGGTCAAACTGACAATAGATATTATATATTGTTTGTCTTTATTAATATTTTTTTAATAGTGTAGCCTTGGCGAAATTTGTGATTATAGAAGTATAAAATACAACCATAATAGTGTACAAACTTAAAATTCCAATTAATTATAGTCGAATTTCGACTACGGGACCACTAGTAGTCATAAATATGTCATTGTGGATTCCGTCGAAAAAATTAAACATAAATTATATACTTTAACGTATATGACTGTGAATTTCGTTTGATTGAACGTCCTATATTGTGTGTTCCATAGATAAGATATTGCATGTCGATAGAAACTAATTTGCTTATCGGATGAAATTCAATATTTATGCGTGCGTAAGTACCATTAGCTATGAGATTTTCAATATACCATTTATTTTTTGATTTATTGGTTAAGTCTTTATTATGTTATTAGTTATTTATTATATAGAGAATAGCTTGTATTTTAATTCCAAGTTCAGTTTATGTCATCTAGCTCTCTCTTGATTTAAAATAGGCTCCCAGCTTAGGAAACCATTCCAGAATCGTGTCATAAGTAAATCGGTAGTAGTTTTATTGAAGTACAGGTTTTTCTATTTTTTTATCTTTCTTTATGAATGGGGTATTACTGACGGCCCAGAGGCCTTTCCAGTTTCACCAGAACAGGTGGACGAGCAGACGTTCAGCCAGGAGGGGTGGGATCTGCTAACAGCTGTCCGAGCGCCTTTCAACTCGAGAGCGGCTGTTTCGCGAATGAATCTACTACCGGATCGGAATCGCGACCCACCGAGAAGATCCGGCAAAAAACTCAGCGGGTTGATACATAATACATGGGTTAGGTTGCACGTCCAACTATTTGCCGAGTTCGACGAGTACGGTTAGTGGGGTCCCTAAGCCTGAGTCTAGTGCAAGAGTTATTAGATCTGATGGTTCCGTAAGGACGTGTCTAGGGCGTCGACGGTGACTGGCTCCTGCGTGATCAGGATTCGGGAAGCAGTCAACTGCGGCAACGATAAGGCGATTATCATGACGCATTGCCTTATCGAAGTACCGTGCCGACGCTGACTTCACTGCTTTCGACCTCACTGTCTATTAATTCTACATTAACAGTGTCCGGAGATTGATGGGCGTGCACTGGGATTGCCAGCAGCTCTGCTTTTTCGTCTTCATCGAACGCCGCGAGTCGGTCTGCGGGGTCTGCGAGGGGGGGGGCATAGTTACTACCGTATCCTACTGGTGGTAGGACCTCTTGGAAGTCCGCACGGGTAGGTACCACCACCCCGCCTATTTCCGCCGTGAAGCAGTAATGCGTTTCGGTTCGAAGGGTGGGGTAGCCGTTGTAACTATACTGAGACCTTAGAACTTATATCTCAAGGTGGGTGGCGCATTTACGTTGTAGATGTCTATAGGCTCCAGTAACCACTTAACACCAGGTGGGCTGTGAGCTCGTCCACACATCTAAGCAATAAAAAATAAAAAAAATTTGAGAGTACGAGCTAAGCGGTACTATGAGTAGTTGGGAGGACGCAAGTCCTTCTAAGAAATTAGACCATCTGGCATCTCGGACTTCGGTGATGCGAGACTTTGCGTCACGTTGTAAGGCACGCGTTCGAATTCGATTTTTTTCCGTAGGATACCTATCGTAGTCGTAGATCGAGACGTTCTTGGCTCTTAGGAGCTCCCTAGCATCATCGGGTAATTTGAAGCGGTGAAGGAAGTCCTGCTCTTTGACTTGCTTCGATGATTTATCTGGTGCTTAATGTCAAGGTGATGTGTGACGTCACGATGCCTATGGATTCAGCGGTATCCTGAGGAAACAGTATAGAGTTCGAGATGAACGGAAGCAATGGTGGATGGTGAATTCAGCTAGGCTGAAGCCCAGCTTGTGCTAGTCTATCACAGTTCTCGTGACGGGAATGGAATCAGGAGCGCGACCGAGCTTCATAACGACGGGACGGTGGTCTGAGTCTAAGTCTGAAACTACTTCGATCGAACGTATGCGCTCTTTCTTTCTCTTTATTGAGTAGGTGTGTGAAAATGCTCTTGGCCAATCTAGTAGGTATTAAGTGTTCATGGGAGACCATAGACATAGCAACGTGAATGACACTATCCACCTTGAGACTTTAAGTCAAAATTTCAATTGTATAATATATATTGAATATATCGCGATATATCCCACTTCTGTCTTTTAAACAGGAATCCACGAAGTCATTGTGGCAGGAATTTGAAGGATGATGGTACCTACCCTGTCTGTTATCACTAGTAAAAGTCGGGTGGCGATCGTAGTATGGCGATATACTACTCAAAGACGGCTACTGCTCTGGCTTTCCCGTGAATCCCAAAGTCGCATTTAACGACACCCACGGGAAGCGAAGAGATTTTGCTATTCTAGATTCTGTTTAGCTAATACAAGACCAATGGTATTATACGACGCGGGGAGAATCCGTCAGCTGTCTTCGTATCCGGTGCAAGACGTTAAATTGGAATATGTTAAAACGATAAATGCTTCAGAGTTGAATTCCTCACAAACTCCTGTATTACTTTGGTCTACATACCAATTTTCAAATAGAGCGCGTATGAAGGTCCTATCGAGTGAAACTTTAGGGAATTGAATTATGTGCTTTTAAAATTTTCACATTTTCGTAGTAGGTATACACTTATATAATATATCTGTTGAGGTGTTCTTATTTGCACTCAAAAGTTGTCTACATGAAATTCCTTAATCTCTCTACAGAGTTCCGTCTGCTCAGCGTACTTCACACATTACGCGCCTCATTGTTTGTCAGAAATGTCATTTAATGATTGTGTTATTTTTCAAATATTTTTTAAGATCTTTTAGGTTCATCACGCATCGCAGCATAGAAATCGTTAAATTAAAATATCAAAAGTAGCGCAATTACCGCAAACATCTGCAGAGTACAGGGCTTAGCGCAAGTAAATCGAATAACAGTCGATAACACAGTAAAGCTCATACCCGGTACATCTCTATGTGCCTATAAACGTCTCTATTATCGTATTCAGGCAAGTACGCGCGAGACGATATTATTTTCGATGGTTTTCCTTTCCATTCAAGTATCTTTCAAAGGCGCCTCTCAAACATGTTTATCGAGTTTTTTGGGTATGTATAGACAGACATTCACATTTCTTGGGACATTAAATCCTATTCCCTATTGCCTTTTACTAACTCCACTAACTCCTTAAATTTACCTCATATAATTTCGGCCATTTGTACCAATTACCAGCAAGTGTGAGTTAATATAAATTTTTAGACTTACGTTGTAATATCTATGGCATCCACTAAACACATAACCATTTCTAAATATCCCCTTTTAGTACAGACAAATTAAATGCTTTCATGGGAGTAAGATAACAATAACTAAAGACAATGGGCAACGTCTGCTCTTAGGCTGAATATATTAAGCTTAGTGTTTTGCAGACACATCATTATGTCTTTATTAACATAATGTATACATCACAGACAGCTAAGAGGTGCTTACGCATGTTTACATCCATTTACGAGTAGTTATGAGGTAACGGATTATAGCTAGGATATAATGGACAACCAATCCGTATTGGGGGTAACAAATATTTTGATGTTTCAAAATTAGTGCATTTTTTGCGGTGAACGCTTTTACAATACTGTTGTGGTTTGAAACAGCATGAAACGAAAAAGCGACATTAAATAGAAGCATACACGCATCCAACATATACCTATACATACAGCCACCTATAGTATTTTAACCTGCGAGAGAATTTATATATTAATACATGAAGCAAAAACTTTGTATCCCTTTTTACAATAATTGCGCGGACGGAGGAGTGTGAAATTTTCCACACTTATAGAGAATATAGAGAAGAAGTGCACAATGCTAATATTTTTTTTAAATAATGCATAAAAGATACATTAAATCAATAAAGAAAACATTACACACACTACATAACATGTATTTGACGCACATACGCATGCATACTATTTATTGTCAAACTTTTGTTCTTGACGTCTGTGGTCAAATTGAGAATAGATTAAATATTGTTTGTCTTTGTTAATATTTTTTATAGTGTAGTCTTGGCGAAATTTGTGATTATAGAAGTATAAAATACAATCTTAGTAGTGTACAAACTTACAATTCCAATTAATTATAGTCGAATTTCGACTACTGCGGGACCTCTAGTGAGGTTAAATATATCTAAAGGTTTCACTTCTACTGCGTGTGAGCTGCGCATTTTTTTCTATTATAAGCAGACAAGCTTAAGGCTTATCTAATCATTAAACTCAAATCATAATTAATGTCATCCCCGCCATTTCGTAAATGTCTTGGGAAGGAACAATTGTGTGACGGATGACTGCACTCCCAGACCACATTGGTTTCAACTTAGTGGGCAGGGCAGTGTCTTCTAGGTTAGCTTCGGATAGTACGCCCAACGAAAGTGGTGGAGACGCTACCGTTGTTGGAGGGGTGGAGGTATAAGCTCCTTGCGCAATACTCACTTTACCACCAGCCTTCCTCAGGTGAGGTCATTATTGGACTCGGATGCGGATTACTGAACGACAGGGATATTAGTCAGTTCAACTCAGACATAGGCCGACAATATGTATTTGGAAATCAGGTAATTTTCTACAACTCTAAAAAAATTATTTCTCTCTAATTACTCTCTCCGACGACAGGAGGCCAAAGGCACTACAAGTCTACTTACTAATGAAGTTTCTACTTCATTTCTACAATGGATATCCTCAACTTGAAAGTGGTCTTTACAGTACGATTAGGCAGAATTTTTGAACCACGATCGTCAAATATAATGTTTAAAACGGTATACTCTCAATAAATCTTTCAATAAAAATAGTCGTCTTCGGCTTAAAATATTTTTACAGTCAATACAACAGCTTTATATGAAAACATTTCATCTTACGTTCAGTCGTATCTGTCGTGGCAATAAAACTACGAAAAGCGTTCCGATCTATTTTCGTAATTTAAGAGTTATTCATTATATTAAGAAATATTAAGCAAAAATAAACGAGTTAAACACAAACATAAATATGTAGATAGCTTGTAGTAGTATACTGAAGACGTGGAAATTCTGAGTATAGAATTCGACTTTATATTAAGGCTGCCTTCTTAATTTTATTATTAATTGTTTATTTTCCATGATAGGCGATATAATAGCTACTAAAACATACTTTAAACAAAATGAAAATAAAATTTCACTTTTTTTTTCGTTACTATGTAGGTATATAATGCTATAAGATCTACATATGATCTAATAAAAAAATATTTTATAGAACAGAATAAACTATATATAACGACCTTTACTTCGGGAGAAATAAAACGATTACGATATACATGCCTAAACATTATTAGTCCTTTGTTGTTTGAAATAGGCGTGAAGCGAATAAACAAGACATGTAACGACCCGCTCCGTTACATGTCATGTGTTGCGGCACATTGATGGCGCGATGGTGTTGGCATAAATAAATGGGTACGTCATATTTTCACTGAACTACGAGTATAGTTGTTTTATTTCCCTTTCTGTTTGCAATTGAAAAAATAATTTTGTACAAAAAAAAATATTGGGGAGTTGGGAATGAAAAACTTGCTTGTTGGAAAAGTGATATTTATGTCCTTTTTTTAAATTCAATCAGATATCTACTTTGTGGATCAATGTGTAAAATTAATGAAAATTTATTTATAAAAAATGAGTGCTCGCGATTTTGTATTTACTGTAATATTTTCTTCTAATTTATTTAAATGGTGAAGATATTTAACATTACAACAACGTAAGCTTTAATATCGATGAAAACCTGTTCCAATTTGATCCAGCTAGTTTGCACTAGGCTGCACTATAAGTATCGGGAATGGAATATTTCCACTGTTCCTGTCATATTGAAATCTTTTTAATTGAAAACTCCTTGGTTTTATAAATCGAATACCATTTATTTATTAAAAAAAAGATTCTCGGTCCTGTCACGAGGATTTGTCAAACTTGTTTAGTCGTTGAGAAAATGGAATTGACTCGAGAAAATTCAAGAGCGATGATTTATTATGACTTTCGAAGTGGTTTAACACAAAAACAGTGTGTTGACCGGATGATTTCTGCATTTGGTGATGAAGCCCCATCCAAAACCACAATTTATCGCTGGTTTGCTGAGTTTCAACGTGGACGTGTCAAGCTCAGTGATGATCCCCGTCAAGGTCGTCCAAAAACTGCAGTCACCCAAGAAAACGTTGATGCTGTGCGTAAGCTGATTGAGGAAGATCGACATGTGACATACCGCGAAATTCAGGCAACTTTAGACATTGGCATGAGTCAAATACAAATAATCTTGCATGAACAATTAGGTGTAAAAAAGTTGTTTTCCCGATGGATACCGTATTCGCTCTGTGAAGAGCAAAAAGCGGCTCGCGTTACTTGGTGCGTCAGAACTCTCGAAAGATTCCACGCAGGATCCTCAAATGCTGTATACAACATTGTATCAGGTGACGAATCCTGGATATACGCGTACGAACCCGAAACAAAAAACCAGTCACGAGTTTGGGTGTTCGAAAATGAGTTAAAGCCAACAAAAATTGTTCGTTCACGGAGTGTTGCAAAAAAAATGGTGGCCACCTTTGTCTCCAAAACCGGCCATGTTACGACTATTCCTCTTGAGGGACAAAGAACGGTTAATGCAGAATGGTATGCTAGCATTTGTTTGCCACAGGTCGTTTCTGAGCTCCGTAAAGAGAACTGCAACCGCCGCATCATCCTCCATCACGACAATGCGAGTTCTCACACCGCGCACAGAACAAAAGAGTTTTTAGAGCAAGAAAACATAGAATTATTAGACCATCCGCCGTACAGCCCCGACCTAAGCCCTAATGATTTCTATACTTTCCCTAAAATAAAGAATAAATTGCGTGGACAGAGATTTTCATCACCTGAAGAAGCTGTGGACGCCTACAAAACGGCCATTTTGGAGACCCCAACTTCCGAATGCAATGGTTGCTTCAATGATTGGTTCCATCGTATGGAAAAATGTGTCAAATTTCGCGGAGAATACTTCGAAAAGCAATAAATACATTTTTAAATAGTAATTTTGTGTCACTTCGTTAATTCCCGAAATTTTCAGTGCCGCCCTACTGAACAAAGCGCACAGACAATAAGGTTGTAAATATTTTACTCATTGTGTGTAATAATATTAATTTCGTCTAAAAGGGTAATTACAACTGCTTGTAAAGCGTAAAATTACAGACGTTGTGAATCTCGACGTTTCCGTACAACAAAATGAAAATAAAGTCAAGATTAAACAATTAAGTAGCTTTAATTATGTCTATGACCCTCGAAAACACTACGTCTAAAGAAACTGAATTATGCCTTTTATCTAAACTGAATACAGTAATTCTTGTTTATAAAAATCATGGTATGGTATTAACGCCATTCAACAACGTTTCTCTCATAGTTTAATGGCTTTCATGAGCTTAGTCTCCCGTCATGACTTACGCGAGTGTGGTGTTCGCTCACGCGGCCCGCACACACATAGACACCCTCCAATCCCTACAATCCCGCTTTTGCAGGTTAGCTGTCGGCGCTCCGTGGTTCGTGAGGAACGTTGACCTACACGACGACCTGGGTCTCGAATCAATTCGGAAATACATGAAGTCAGCGTCGGAACGATACTTCGATAAGGCTATGCGTCATGATAATCGCCTTATCGTTGCCGCCGCTGACTACTCTCCGAATCCTGATCATGCAGGAGCCAGTCACCGTCGACGCCCTAGACACGTCCTTACGGATCCATCAGATCCAATAACCTTTGCATTAGATGCCTTCAGCTCTAATACTAGGGGCAGGCTTAGGGACCCCGGTAACCGTACTCGTCGAACTCGACAAAGAGGTCGACGTGCAACCTAACCCATGCATCAGCCCGCTGAGTTTCTCGCCGGATCTTCTCAGCGGGTCGCGATTCCGATCCGGTAGTAGATTCATTCGCGAAACAATTGCTCTTGAGTTGTTAGGTCTCCTTCGGAGGCGCTCGGGCAGTTGTTAGCAAATCCCACCCCTCTTGGCTGAGCCTTAGCTCGCCCACCTGTCCTGGTGAAACTGGAAAGGCCTTCGGGCCACCAGTAAACTTTCAATCATAACAAAAAAAAAAAAAAAAAAAAAAAAAAAAAAAAAAAAAAAAAAAAAAAAAAAAAAAAAAAAAAAAAAAAAAAAAAAAAAAAAGAGCTTAGTCTGGTCATAAGAATAGTTGGATATTATTTTTTTGGAAATTGTTTGGACGTTCATTTCGTAAATGTTTAATGAAATCTTTATCATCATCAGCCTTTATCTGCCCACTGCTGGACATAAGTCTTCCCCAATGCCTTCCACATAATGCTGTCCTCCGCCTTCCGCATCCAACGACTTCCCGCCGTGCGTCCTAAGTCGTCAGTCCACCTGGTTTCTTCTATGGGTATCTTTATAAATATAAATTATTATGATGAATCTTGATGTAGTTTCTGTTAGCATTTCAGAGGATATTTCTGTCAAAGTACGATCTCATCAACGAATGATAGCTGACGTGTGAGTTATTTCAAGGAATCGAAATTTTTCATACAATTGGCGATCGAAACAATAAATAGTGACCGGATGATTCCAAGTATTCAATTTAAAAAAATGTTTTCTTTTCATTTTAAAAACGCTAACTAATTTCAACTCTCTTTCTTTTAGTAGTCTATGTATCATCTTGCATGTTAAGTATCTCAATCCAATTAATAATAAATAGTAACTGTAGCACAATGACGTGAAGCTATTGTTTACTTCAATTTCATATCAGAAGCTAATTTATTTAATTAATTAAAAATAAAAATTTAATAAATAAATAAAATATATCTTTTAATTAATAATTTTTATAATAAAAATTATAAGTAGGTACTTCGTAAGTAGCTATGGTTGTCATGAATAATCAAATCAGCGTTATGGTAATGGTAGGCTATTGTATTCTAGTTTCCTAAGTATACCGCCGTACATCATTATTCACGAGATATCATACAGCATATTTCTCAACGAACTTAAGGCAAGAGCAGTCGTAACAACCCGTGTGATAAATTAGACGATTTTCTTATTCCCATACCACCCTGAAGAGAATAAGTTTGTTATTGTCTTTGAATAGTAAAAGGAAAGTCAATTTATCTTGTACGCCCGAACGCTATTTGGAAAGCTAGTGAAAATACATTCAGTATAATATCAACAATATACGTAACTCTTCTTCTTCTTTCATACAATTTGTAATTTGATTTGGCTTGTAGTTTCATGACTTGCCTCACATTAACCCTCCTTTCTAATGCTAGGCGTGAGATTGGGAAACATAGATAGGTATCAGACTCATTATTGCGTTAGTAAATAAGTTATATTACTGCCACAGACTTGTGATGAGAATATAAATAAGAATGACAGTAATGATTGATGTTGGCTTGGGTCTCGCATACATGTCTTCTGAGAATTTTTAAAGTCGTCTGTTGTCATATTAGATCTTCTCATTAGGAGTTCGTATATATCTTCATTTTTATTATTTACATGTGTAAACAAGCTTAAAACCCAACTGGTGTTAAGTGGTTAGCGAAACCTGTAGACATCACAACTTAACTCTCTCAAACTCTATTTAACCATATAACCGCTGTCCCACTTAGCAATTTGCTATAATTACAAAATTTCATATATTTTGCGAGTTTGATTTTCATTTTTTCATACAATATTATTATGTATCTATGGATGTTTTCTTTAACTGTGGGCTTAATTTAACTGAGAGTTTTCCTCCAACAAACCCGGATTCCAAATAGGAAGTAAGATACAAAATGTTCAAAGATATACAGTAGAACATAATATAATAACATTGTTAATCGTCTAATATCTTTATGATTCGTAATCTTTTTTTATTGCTTAAACAGGTGGACGAGTTCACAGCCTTACTGGTGTTAAATGGTGACGGGAGTACATAGGCATCAACAATGTAAATGCTACCCACCTTGTGGGTGACTTCCAAATCTCAGTTTTATATATTATAATGTTATAATGGCTGACCCACCCCTCATACCGAAACGCATAACTGTTTCACAGAAGAAATAGAAGGTGTTGGTCCGGGCTCACAAGGCACCCTACCACCAGTAAATGTTCTAATCATTAATAGACTTCATTATGTTAAATCGGTTCAAAACATGGTTTTGGAGATTTGAGATTTGGAGATTTTGAGACACACGGCCTGCAGGTACACCTATAGATAATGAAGAAATGAAATTTATAATTATAAATGCTAAAACACGCGTAGCAGCTCTATATGTTCGTTTTGTTGTATACATAATAGGTTGGCAAAAAAGTTTCTTCGCATTTTTTAAGAAAATTCACAACATTTTTTAATATAGTTTATTTACATTTAACTGAATTATGTAGGTACCATTTTGTTCGATAACTTTTTGCCATCTTGTAAGTAGAGACATGATCCCATTGCTATAGAAATTTTGGGGCCTCTGATCAAAATACCGCGACAATTGGTTTTGGCAGTCCTCTCGTGATGTTAACCTGACACTGCTTAAAGAATTCTGAAAGAGACCGAAACAGGTGGAAATCGCAAGGCCAGGACTATACGGCGGATGCATTAACACCTCCCAGCCAAGCTCTCTTAATTTTTGCTCAGTGGCTAAAGATGTGTGAGGTCTAGCGTTATCACGATGAAAAACCACACCCCTTCTCTCAACTTCTTGCTTTAATCTCATCAGTTTTTCGCAGTAGAGTTCAGAATCGATGGTCCTGCCTGGTGGTAACAGCTCATTATGAATAATGCCCTTCCAATCCCACCACACACACAGCATCACCTTGTTGAGAGTTAACTCGGGTTTCGCCACTTGTCGTACGTGATCCACTTTTCATCACCAGTTATCAGCTTCTTCAAATATGGTTCGTTTTCATTACGTTGTAATAAAAAATCACAAATGAATACACGGCTCATTAGGTTTCTTTCAGTGAGTTGATGAGGTACCCAAATTCTTCAGCTACGTCGTAACTACTGATATGCCGATCTTGCTCCACTTTTCCAAAAATGGCATAAATTTTATCCGTAATAGGGCGAACAGAGCGACGTGCATCTTTGACATCAAAATTTTCGGATTGAAAACGCTTAAACCAAATTTGTGCTACTCTCACAAACACTGCACTAGGTCCATAAACATCACAAATTTTTTTCACGGCTTGCGTTGCATTTTTACCTTTTTTGTAGTAAAATTTTAAAATGTATCGAATTTCTTCAGTCATTAGATTCACTCATCTTGACGACAGTACGAAAAATAAATAAAAACCACACCTTTCCTAATATGAATTTGGAATTATCTTCTTTAAAATTTAATCTTTTAATAATACCAAAACCAGCCAGATACAAATAGTATAGCCAAAGAGATTTTATTACAAGTTCATACATACTATAATGCGGAAAATCTTTTTCCCCAACCTATTATGTACATTCGTCATACATTTTAGTTACAATATGAAAATAACAAGGTCGTTAACATATAAAAAAAGGAAAATCTCGTAAGAATGTGTTTAAGACAATACAGATACATCGATATTGACGCATGGATTTCATCCTAGTCGATATATCACCATGACTCATAATTGTTTTGTCCTCGAATTCTGACATGATTTATTTGAATCAGATTAATGAAAACTTGTATACGAGGGACAAGAGATAAATTACAAAGGAAACAAACTAAGACAAAAGCAGGAAATTAATGTGCGATAAATATTAAGATAAAATCTTACTTCTGCCTGATTAGTTATAGCCAAACTATCAAAGTGTATGAAATAAATTAATCAAAAGAAAGAGAAAAAAGCATAATTACTACAAACAGTAGATTGCAGTTGATGAATTTTTATTTATTTATGAACAAATTTAATTATTACTAATAATAGTGTAGTATAATATACTAGTAACAGTAAAATAAAAGTGGATAAACATAAAATTGAAAACACTAATCAAGTGCTACACAAAATAAGGCCACAGAAAAAAAAACATTTAATGACCTTTTTTTTTCCGCTTGGAGCATACTCTTACTTTCGCAGTATTCTGCAGTTTCTGTAGTTTACCATAAAAGCTCGAGGCCTCTCAGTCTCGTTACTGATATAGCGTTGCTGCCCAATCTCATGTGAATTCCTCATTAGCCTTTTATGACACTCACGGGAAAATGGGATGGCGCTATTCGAGTCTGACAACATATTAATTCATCATTATCATGTTGAATAGCCCTAGTAAGGATTTCCTTTGAGTGGAGAAAACAAACACAGAAAAGAACTCACAAATACATGCAAACCCGAAATTTCAAAAACATTTTTAATAGGTAATAAATAAGTAACTGAGCGGGAATTGAACTCGGACCATGGTACAATAGTTAGGCTCAATGTCTACCAGAATAACGATCAAAATATTCGTATTCCGCATTATAAAGGAACTTAAACCGACCGAAAAACTCAATCGGGCCTTAAATGTGTTGAAATTTCAGCGTCGACGGATCGAACATAATCTTTTGATTAAATTCTTATCTACGTGGATTTTTGGCAACGAGTGATGTCATTTTAATGTAGCCAGGTCATGCGTAAGTTCAATAGGTAAATAAAACAACTTTTGCTGCTTTGCATCTATTTTCAACTCTTTTTTTTATAGACTACGTGCCATTAGGGACGTTGTTCTAATATATATATCTATGTATACTTATATACCTAGTCAGGTCATAAGTATTGTCACACAATAAAAACTTTTCTTTTAGAATGCTGGCCACAAAAAAGTTTATTGAATTCGAATTTCGAATTGTTCATGAAAATAAAAATGTATACTTTTAGAATTTTACTCATTTTTAAATATGGAGTGGACGCTTAAAGAAGACCGTGTTGCAGTTATTGCGTTGCATCGTTGCGGTTACGCGCCAATTCAAATTTTTTACATACTGAAAAATTTTAATATAACCAAAAGATTCGTTTATCGTACCATCAAACGATACAATGAAGACTCTAGTGTAGATGACAGGTCAAGAAGTGGTGGCCCTCGGTCTGTTAGGACTCCAGCAGTGATAAAAGCTGTGAAGGCGCGAATTCAAAGAAATCCCAAACGTAAGCAGAAACTGTTGGCCCTTCAGATGGGGTTAAGCAGAACCACGGTGAAAAGGGTGTTAAATGAAGACTTAGGGCTTCGGGCATATCGACGAAAAACAGGATATCGTTTGAATGCTCGTCTAATGGACCTGAGACTGAAGAGATGCCGCACTGTGTTGAAGCGGTACGCGGGAAAAAAATATCGGGAAATTCTTTTTTCGGATGAAAAATTTTTTACCGTAGAAGAGAGCTACAACAAACAAAATGATAAGGTGTACGCACACAGTAGTGAAGAAGCGAGCAACCGTATTCCGCGTGTTCAACGAGGTCATTTTCCATCCTCGCTCATGGTATGGTTGGGAGTTTCTTATTGGGGCTTAACAGAGGTACATTTTTGTGAGAAAGGTGTAAAAAAGAATGCAGTTGTGTATCAAAATACAGTCCTGACGAACCTTGTGGAACCTGTTTCTCATACCATGTTCAATAACAGGCACTGGGTATTCCAACAAGATTCGGCACCAGCTCATATAGCGAAGAGCACACAAGACTGGCTGGCGGCGCGTGAAATCGACTTCATCCGGGCCGAAGACTGGCCCTCCTCCAGTCCAGATTTGAATCCGTTAGATTACAAAATATGGCAACACTTGGAGGAAAAGGCGTGCTCAAAGCCTCATCCCAATTTGGAGTCACTCAAGACATCCTTGATTAAGGCAGCCGCCGATATTGACATGGACCTCGTTCGTGCTGCGTTAGACGACTGGCGGCGCAGATTGAAGGCCTGTATTCAAAATCACGGAGGTCATTTTGAATAAACTTTAGTGTCATAAGAATCTATGTTTTGTTAAGTTCATTTTGGTATATGAATGGTTACATAATGAATAAACTTGTTTCAATTATTTTACATTAAACATGTGACAGAATTTATGACCTGACTAGGTATATAAAAATGAATTGCGTTTCGTTAGCCTCGCTAAAACTCGAGAGCGGCTGGACCGATTTGGCTAATTTTGGTCTTGAATTATTTGTGGAAGACCAGAGAAGGTT
This sequence comes from Bombyx mandarina, assembly GCF_030267445.1. Lineage (NCBI taxonomy): Eukaryota > Metazoa > Arthropoda > Insecta > Lepidoptera > Bombycidae > Bombyx > Bombyx mandarina. The sequence goes on from NC_143216.1 coordinate 6,309,655, forward strand.
TAAAAGGTAGATTCTATGAAAATACTCGGAATTAAATAAAAATAACAATTTTGTTTTTCCTTTGACGTCACCCCCGTCGGATGGATTCCTTTTGTTTGTTTTAAGTTTATTTTATACAAAACTTTAGGTCTTTTATTTATCGATTAAGGCACTACGAAGTCTGCCGGGTCAGCTAGTTTAAAATAAAAATGTTAATGTAAAAAAAACACTCGACAACGTCTCCTTTTTGTTGTCCGAAGCTTAAATGACCGTCTTATTTACGAACTATTCTGCTATTTCTACACGTGTCGATATTACCCGTTCGCAATCTCGAATTGTGGAGTTTTGGCTTAGTTGACTTAGCTCCAGCCGCAGCCTGCGGCGTCGCTCCAGGCAACGGGAAAATGCAATTACACAAGCACTCAGCAAACGGCGCGGCACAGAGTAACAGAAACTGTTAAATCATCTGGACACATTTGTATATTTTCTACTCTACTAGATAAATGTTTTTATCGTAGGCGGTCAGAGGAAATTATGTTTTATGGCCGTATATTGCTAAGTTATTACCGGGCTCCATAAGTACAATAAGATTAATGTCGATGACTTGATTGAAATTAGGAACGGCGAACCCGTTAATAAAAAGGAAGATTGCTTCACGGCAAAATTAGTCAGTGCAGAGGCTTTTGCGTTGAGCAGCGGAATGGCTACACCTCTGGCGTTGAAGATGAGTATGAGGCACGGCGACCATCTGCAAATAAGGTGTGCCATGTACCTACTGATCTACTTACGAAGGCAATAAAAGGTCATTAATCCGGGTTAAAACATGGTTTCATAACGATATGTTAATTTATGCCTTTGTTGAAACAGCTTATTTACAGGAATGTAAATTTATTATAACAAGACCAAAGAATTTCTCGCCGGATTTTCTCGGTGGGTCGCGTTTCCGATTCGGTGGTACATGCTGCGAAGTACTGCTCATGCTTGGGCCAGTATTAGCAAATTCGCCGGGCTGAGCACCGTGAGTTCGCCTACACATTCGCTGAAGCTGATATAGCCATTTGAGGTTACCAGCATAGCTAGGCAAAAAAACCATTGTAACATGCACACCTAAAATTTCCATATTTTCAACATTTCATAAATAATAATGCAGCAGGTTTTTATTTCAATTCTTTTTATTTTTGCAACGAAAATGTATGAATTTTTTGCGTAAAACGTACCAAGCCAGTATGACCACCAATGTAAATCGATACTATTAGATAGAGAGATAAACAGATGTATCTGTTTTATTATACATAAACCGTTTTAATAAGTGACAAAAAAATATTTTTATTACATATAAAACGTATTGACTAATTCCAATTATTATTATGCTAGAAGTTCTGAAAATCATCTGAAACACATAATATAAAATGTTAACAAACAGGTAAAACATTTTAATAAAAAGGTTTCATGATTGAAGAGTGAAGTCAACATAATTTTACCATAAGTATTTGAACATAAAATATAGAATCAGAGAACCGATAGCAAATACGACAATTGTAACGAAAAATCTTTTCATGAAAAAGTATTTTTCTTTTTACAATCCATTCGGAGCAAAGTTCACTCGTTTGTTGACATTCAATTTCTTTGAGTAACTTCGAATTCAAAGTGTGCTAATGGACAACTGGGAATATGAAATAGAATTCTGAAAGGTCTTTTTGTTTTTCGGGAAATAAATGTTAGATACATTTTTGATTAAACACTTAACAAAATTGGTAACAAGTTCCACTCGTCTTTTTATGGTTACACAACACGAGTTGATGTTTGTCAATATATGTACATCTCATTTTATGTATTGATTAATTCAGCGGTAAAGTTATCGTTATTAAGGTAGGAGTTAAGATAACACAGACAGAACGAAGCTAATTACCAATGCGGGTCTTGTGGGATTATTCAACAAAGATTTAATTGATTGAACCATGGTTTTCGGTGAAAACTGAAAACTTGTGTAGATAAAACAATTTTGTTTGGATAGTTTATACAGCCGTGGTCCAGTAAAGCCTCGATTCGGTAGTACAAACAAACGGGCCCGCTCCGTTTTAACAAGTGTTTGAACAAGTAACGTCCGCAATTTTACCACGGTGAAGTCTGTGGTAAAATTGCGGACGTTACTCTACACCAGTCTTTCTCAAAATGGGCGATAACGCCCCCTTGGGGGCGTTTGAAACATACAGGGGGGCGTTAAGAGGCCCAGATAAAATGGGGGGCGTTGATGTGGGTTAGGGAGCCGATGTATAATTTGTAATTTCATTACCTTATATAGTATTTTAAATTTCATTAAAATTAAAACATTTTGAAATTGGAAATACCAGACTGGGTGTTAGATCCTTTTTCAAATGTTAAGATAGCAGTATCAGCCCAGTTGGAAGAAGAACTTACAGAACTGACAACGAACGAGAAAAAAAAAAAATGGCTACCAAAAATTTTGACTACAACAGTCAATTCCACAGTTGTTCCCTGGATTGTGGTCTATCGTTGAACGATTTTTGTTAGCATTCCCATCGTCATATTTGTGTGAACGTGGATTTAGCGCTGTGACAACGTTGCTTACTAAAAAGAGAAATCATTTGCAAGTTACCAAACGCGGCGACTTACCATTGTTTTTGAGTAAAATCGAACCTGATATCAACAAACTTATTAAATATCATCAAATTCATTCATCTCATTATATTAGTATAAAAACGACAACAGACTACATAATATTTATATTTTTTATTTTAATTTCATTAAAATATTTTGTTAATATTATAAAGTTAGGTTTTATTTGCTCTCACTGGTAAAAATTTCTAGTTTAGAATGTGAGTTTAAACATCAGAAACGACTAATATAACTAAATTAATTAAAGTAAAGAAATTGTTGTTATTAAGTTTTAGGGGTGTATAAAAAATACAGGGTGCTGAAAAATAATTGATTTTCAAAGGGGGCGGTAAAAGAAATAAGTTTGATAATCACTGCTCTACACTGTTATTTCTGTATTTGGTGAAAACAAAATGTTCATTAAAAAAGAAAATAGTATCTGATTGTTTGTTTTAATTCGATAACTGACCGTTACTTTGTTAAAAGTGAATTTGTATAGACGGTTTTTTTTAATTTATTCCTGAGAGGGGTGAACGACCTCACAGCCAACCTGATGTTTAATAGTTACTGGAACCCATAGGCATTAACATCGTAAAATCACCTTGAGACATGAGTTACAAACCTTATTTCTATAGTACAATGGCTGCTCCACCCTTCAAACCAAAACGTAGTACTGCTTCGCGATAGAAAAATCCTAGGTGGGGATACATGTGTGTGCTCAGACGGCCTACCATCCAAGAGAAATAGCTCATGAATATTACGATTTTTATTAATAAATTATTTCTAGTTTAATTATTTGTATTTTATTATTTTTATTTTTTATTGCTCGGGCTATTTATACCAGCAACTCATTCAAATTGCTTCGATAAGTTTATATGAAATCAAAATCACTAAGTACAAATTGATTCCAGAAGATATTATTGTTAGGAAAGATGTAACTTCTATGAAACCTCGACGGTCGGCAAAATTCTTTTTTATTCGATTTCTTAAAATAATCTCGGACGTAGTGATCGAAACTCAGAAATACACGCATTAAAATGTTTGTATTTATGAAAAGGAATATTGCTTCATTCTGCTACAAGTTTTATGAATAATCTTGAACAATAATGATTTAGCTAGAGTTATTACGCAACCAAACACCAATGGTCCAATAAATAATAGTGTGTAGTGTGCTGAATGCTTTTTCTATGTTTCATTGTTATTTTAACGTCGTCGTTCTAGTTTTTATGTATGTTTATTTGTATTAGCTTTGAATAATTAATTTTAAAAAAACACAAATTCCTTGAATTTGTACTATTTATTATACATTCGAGTTTTTGTAAATTAAATTCAATATCCGAACAGTACTTGTTATGAACGTGAGCTGCGTAAAATAGTGAGTTTGTTGAGTACTTTATGGAATTGTTCTTTGAGTTCAAGGTCAAGTGTTTGAAAATTCGGAAATATCTTTATAATTCTAACTACTGAATGATTTGATTTATGAAACAATGCGATAGAATTATCTACAAAATAGCGTTTTACATTCTACTTTATTATTAAATATTTATATATAAAAATGAATTTCTGTTCGTTAGTCTCGCTAAAACTCGAGAACGGCTGGACCGATTTGGCTAATTTTAGTCTTGAATTATTTGTGGAAGTCCAGAGAAGGTTTAAAAGGTAGATAAATATGAAAATACTCGGAATTAAATAAAAATAACAATTTTGTTTATCCTTTGATGTGTCCCCTGTCGGACGGATTCCTTTTGTTTGTTTTAAGTTTATTTTATACAAAAGCTTAGGTCTTTTATTTATCGATTGTGGCACTACGAAGTCTGCCGGGTCAGCTAGTTATTAATACTATTACAATTACATAACGATACCGACCACTCTGTCAAGATTGAAATGATTAAGCTAAAGAATAAGATTAAATTAACTTCAACCGCGTTTACGGGTATTAAATGTAGTAGTTCTATGTTCTACGAGTATAATACATATTATGAACATAGTTTTGTGTTTAATTTTGGTTTTTAATTTTTATTTGTTTATTTTTATTTAGTGTATATATAGCCTATTGATATAGATTAATAAATAAATAAATAATACGTATGTACGTATTTTTAATCGTTTGAATTAAATACCCTGGATCGGTCGTTATTAGTTACAGTTACCGAGTGTCTAAATATTCTGTATTACTAAATATTTCGTAGTGTTTATGTAATTGTAAATATTGTTCAACTGTAAATTCTGTTGGCAATTCTTGAACAAAGCTAATTTGAATACTAAAAAAACACGTTTCATAACCGAACTATAAATTTACATTATCCTATTTTTTTTACTTATATTTTTTCCACTTATTAAAAAGGATGTGCTACACAGTAGAAAAAAAGCGTTGTCATTATAAAAACTAATTACAAAAACGGGAAAAGTTATGCAGAGATCGCTCGCAAACTTCACGGAATTCTTTAGAGGAATATGAAAACGGAATTCTTGTGGCTTCCAATGGACGACATGGGGTTTCAGCAGAACCACGCTACCTGCCAAACCGCGTAGGAACAAATCGATTTATTGCAGTAACGAAATTCTGATGTCAACTAACCACCAAGATAATGTGATTGAACACCGTACCATTTCCTTATTTGCGGTTTAGTTAAATATCTGATTTACGTGAATCAACTAGTAAAATTTCCTAAAATCGACTTACATTAGCATAGTCGTTATCCTACGCTTGAAACTGAAGCGTTTAATTGGTTTGTAACAACAAAAAATCCGAAAAGTGTTAGGTACAATATGAGTTCACGGCGCGTCTTACAAATTGTTTTTTTTGGAAAATGTCGAAATCGGCTTTTGACAACGTTATTATAAAAAAAAGATGAAAGGCTGAAAAATATGGATCCTTTCAAGTATTTATTTTATTTATTTATTATAGAGCGCGTTGTTTTATATATAAGTATTTTGTTTAATGAAATTAAAGATAAGGTAGGTTTTAAATTTTCAAGGTAGTTAAATGCCTAGCATTGAGAAAAGGGAAAACCAACGTTTATTGCTGACTATCTACAATTTTATATTTCGATAAATTTAATAATAATGTTGGGTTTTTGAAAATAAACACGCAATGCTGTTAATTGTTGGACGCACTGACGTTGTAACTCTTGTAAGAAAATGATATACCTACATAATATGTACATATATATTTTTTGTAATGAGCTTCGTTCCGTTTTCACTTCGTCTGGACCTGTGTTTGTTTATTACTTCACATTGCTCACAATTTTAATTCTAAGCAGCCGCGGTGAAATCGAAGCTATTAACTAATTATAACAGAAATCTATCTCATAATCGTCTTAAGCGTATTAACCGTTTTAACGATAAAATGCACCTATGCTTATAGTATTATAAATAAGTCTATTGATTTTTAGGGCAGTGCTTAATTAACCTGCTTACTGATCCACGTATCATATTCAATCAGCCTTCCCGCTAGCAAAATTATTTGGTGACCCAAATCATGGATGGCACTGACCCTTCCATTTACCCACGTCCTATTTATGAGAGTGCCAATTTCGGTTAATAGATAGCACTCAAATTTCAGGCAGGTATTTACTTTGTTTCTTTCAATTTCTTTGGGATATTTTTGATAGTTATCGACATCATTATCGGTTGGTTGATCTTCATCGGTCCTTTATATTAACTAAACGATATAGAAGTTTAATAAAATAATTAAATGCGGGACAGTACAGAGTAAAGCAGAGTATGCTTTATAGCACCAATATAAATCAAAACAAGTGGAAAACATTAAAGACAAAAGTACAATGGGCGATCTTATCGCCAATGGAAATCTCTTCGAGACAACCATCTGATGGACGAAAATCATCTAAAAAAATCAATTAAGCGCTATGTACTTACTGATTGAAAAAAGAAAATAAATTATAAATCTATTGAAATATCAATAATTTGAACAATAATACTCGTAATTATATTCATCCCATAAAATTATTTAGGCCTTCGTAAAGGAATACAAGTTATGGAGCATAAAAATAGAGAGAGAATGTATACTTTTTTTGGTTTCTGAAGATCACATTGAATCGTGATTCAATAGTTCGTAGGTTATTGACACGGTACTTAATAGAAAACTCTGTACTAGATTATATTGACAAATAAATGTTGTTGTGATTATTAACAAAGGTTCCTCTTAAGCACTTCCTTTAAAACAATACATTTCATTTTATTTTTATACTTGTTGTTTTTGCTGCGGTACTGTAGCATCTTTCTCTAGTATAATCATATCTTTATCGGGATGAATACGAAGTCGTCTCGTGTATTCCACCAGATCTTTTATTACAAGTTGAACATTCTGACGCGCAAAGTTATTTTCGTGCGTGAAGAATTTAGACGAACTGATGAAGACTTGATTATTTTGTGCTTTTTAGTAAAACACCCATTACTATCAGCGTTATTGTTCAAGAACTGATTTCCGACACGTTTGCACAATTGCGGTAGTCTAAATCTAAAAATGAACAGTAGTAAAATCTTACAACCCGTTGAGAACATTTTATAGTAAAATCAGTTTTATTTTATTTTCAGTATTTTCACTTATTCATTATTTGAGAGACAGACATAAAAGACATTACCGAGGAGCAAAGAGAGACCTAAAGGAAAATATTAGGCGTCTTGAAAAAATAACTATTTTCTCTTACTTTCCAAACATTATGTTAGTGGGTACATTGTATGGATGATTTATGAATGCCTTTACACTGAAATATTGATAGTAAAGTAAACATACTCGATCGGCCTTTACTATGATGACGCAGAGCCTCGCTATGCCGGACGAAGATAGATCGACCGATAACCAACTCCGGGCTAACTCAAACAGAGGGATATTTAGGAAAAAGCATTGATTCTATTACTACATACCACACGCCTATTAGGCTTTTGAAGTTAAGTTTATTTGTCAGTCGGTTTACGTCTAGAGCATTAAAATAGCCCACGTTATATCCATTAACTAACGATCAAAATGTGATGTGAAGTCAAAAAGTTACCTGATATGTGCTCAATAGTGCTTAGTTAGAGTTATGAGTTATTCGTCATAAAATCAGGTCAACATATCATGTTTCAAACTTTCGGGGAAATTCCAATATTTAGACATCACATTCAGTCAAGTTAGACAGTAAATAGTACCGTACATATTTATAGCACTATATAAACACATGAGCGGTAGATACTATGATGAAAACAAGAAATTCACAATTTTCTAATGTTCAACTTGGAGTTTTCATTATCATAGCTCAAATATAGCACACAAGACTTTTTTTCTACTTTATTATTATACCTAATTTGAGTTTTTTAATGTAATTATTAAATAAAATATAAAAATATTAAATAAAATAAAATATAAAGTATAAAAATAAAAATTAATGTGTCTTCGGTTCTCGTATATAATTAAAACCACTTTCACGATTTTATCTCGCTTTTTTTATTGTCATTAATTAATTCCAACATTTCGAATACATTAGTTTCTTGGGCACGACTACCAATCGTCGAAATAATATTAATTATAATGATTCCAAAAAAACGTGACGTAAACGTAGTTTTAATTATAGGTTGAATATATTACAGTGTGTCAGAGGAGCTTTCCGGAAGCCTAAATGGTAACGACATGCTTTGTCAACATTAATTAAATAGAATAAGCAATGGTGGGTTTGATATTTCTGGTCGAAGAAATAATGGAGAGTTGATTTTTAAATGCGTTACAATACGTCAATATACAAGAAACGCTATGTACCTACTGTTAAATTTGTTTTATTATTTCATTCAAATTGGTTAATCTAGTGCTAATTAGACTTTAGACTTATTTAATGTATTACATTTACTCTTTTGTTCATTATTGAGATTTTGGTTTGTAAAGGTGGGTAAAAACTGTTTCTATATATTTATAAAATGTTAACTCTCTCTCTCTCTCGTTATTAACTACTACGTACGCATAATAAAAGAAAAGAAAATGGTACATAGCTGCTCTCGATGTTTATATATTAATAGATTTGCAATTCGTTTTTTTTGTGATGTCATCGTATTAGAAGACACCAGCACTACCAACGGTCTCCGTTCTTGTTTACTTATTCACATATAATTTTGAAAAAATCGAAATAATACGGCTCATATTAATATAGTTTTCAACAAAATTAAATTGAAAATATCGACATTTATCTTAGAAAATGGTAGACTAAAGACGTCTGTTGTCGTTTCGAACGTTCACGCCGTCTGGGATTATGACGATCAAACGGAATTGACCTCGTTTCTTTTACTATTGTGATCATAAAACGTCGTGAAAGTGACGAATCCTCTAGAACGCTTTATGTACCGAAGCGAGGCTATGAATTACTATGGTTTTACTATACGTCTGAACTTTAGTGCTGCGGCTTGTCTGTGTCCACTTGTAACTACTTCCCGTTAGATATAATACTACTAGCCATCGATGGCAATATCAAGGTGATCGATTTTAAAATCAGATTAAAAATTTAAACCCATTCCGGACGTTTTGCTGGTAGCATTAGTAGGCAACCTATTAGTGTGTACAAGATTAATTGATACCAATGTCGTATGTTCAACAGAAAAATAACCGAGATTTCAAAGTAAGTGCGTCTTTGAATTTTGATTCGAAGTTACCTGCCCACCCACTCTAGTGTGGTACTTGTAGAAAAATATGTTTTTTCCTTAGATGGGAGGACGAGCTCACAGTGTAGATGATGCGAAAGTGGTCACCAGATCCCATAGACATCAACAACCTATCCGTACCAGCTCACAAGACGGAGAATTTTTACGGGTTAGATTTTTACCACGCGATGTTATTCCTTAATTATGGAAATCATTTGTGAACATGTGTTAAGTAGGTACGAAGTTTATTGGTAAATCAGAAAAAATTGTACCTGCCTGCGGAATTCGAACACCGGTACAATCGCATCGTTCAATACGAATAAACCGGGAGTCCTATCGGTTAGGGCACGGCGACTTTATGTGATATTTTCATTCATTTGATAATGCAAGTTTTGTAGTATCATATTACTACGAAGAGAAGGTTTCTTCTGCTTGTAATTCATTAAATAAAGTTTGCCGTGGACGAACTCTGCTCGGTAGGAGATTCATTCAATGTGATGTCGGAAGGTAATGGAGCTATCCATAGTGAATCGCAGATACTTGACTTTCTGGCCCAGGATATTGGTCAGAGCGGGTGATCGGGCTGGTGATATTTTTGCGTCTGTAGATTTGTAGCTATTGCTATGATATTACCAGTATTATTAATACCAATAACAAAGCAAAATAGAAAATGTAATTAATACATGGCATGAATCTAAGCCTGAAGGTGTCAGTGTTTACACTCGTATTTGAATATCGGACGAGCAATAGTAGTTTTAAATATTCGTTTTGGAAAATAGCTTGCCTGTTGCGTATACATACATATATAAAATATTTATTTCAACATAGTAAAAGTGACTTCTATTGTATTTTTTTATAATTGTGATACCAGTCACTTATTTCGGAATCATTTTCGAACAAAACCAGTTTGACAGTTATCTATATATTAATATGTGAAGCAAAAACTTTGTATCCCTTTTTACGAAAATTGCGCGGACGGAGGAGTATGAAATTTTCCACACTTATAGAGAATATAGAGAAGAAGTGCACAATGCTAATATTTTTTAAAATAATGCATAAAAGATATATTAAATCAATAAAGAAAACATTACACACACTACATACCATGTATTTGACGCACACACGCATGCATACTATTTATTGTCAAACTTTTGTTCTTGGCGTCTGTTGTCAAATTGAGAATAGATTAAATATTGTTAGTCTTTATTAATATTTTTTATAGTGTAGTCTTGGCGAAATTTGTGATTATAGAAGTATAAAATACAATCATATTAGTGTACAAACTTACAATTTCAATTAATTATAGTCGTATTTCGACTACTGCGGGACCTCTAGTGTATGTTAACATTAACAGTCTTAGTTTAATTACGACACGAACTTTTTTTTTTGATTCAATGTTTACTAATTAATAGAAGGATTATATTGATGATATTACTTGGACATTTATTTTATTGATTTATCAATCGGCGAAACTTTAATTAGTCTTATGAAACCTTCTTGTTTTCAGATGAGAATTTAATCTACGAAAATGGGTCGCAACTCTGGCGGAGTCGACGCGAATGGCGAACTCCGGATTCTGCTGGTAGTGACGGTCGTGGTGGGGTTACTCCTCATGTTTTCATTGCTCATGTGTTACGCGTGCGTATTGAAGCGACTGTGCTGTGGCACGCCCAGGGAACGTGCTAAGAATGTTGCTTGTGGCAGAAGAACCGAAAGCTATCCTATGGGTGACGTCACTCTACTCTCCCAGCCAACAGAAAGTGAAAGAGTCTAGATCGAAAAAAAAACATAAGTCCGGATCAGTGTGCTTGGTGCGAGTTTCTTAACGTTCTCGATAGCGTAAATTACAGTGTTCTCAACCACTGTTCCGCGGCACTTTTGTGTGCCGCGATATTTCAAAAGTGTGCCGCCAAATTTTGCCAATATATAATGATGTTAATATTATTAAATTATATCAAATATTTTTTTTTTAATTATTAGCTTGTAATTAATCCCTTTTTAAACGTTTAAATATTATTAAAGCATATATTAGTTTATTTCGTATATTTAATGGTTTTTTATAAACGTTTTATGCAGTATTTTAGAAAGTAAATAGTTTAAATCTTTTTCTTTGTGTGCCGCCAAATTTTAAAATCGTTAAATATGTGCCGCAACAAATAAAAGGTTGAGAATCACTGGCGTAAAAGATAGCTCATATTTGTATGGAATGGGAACGTTTGCGTACGTTTGCCGTTAGGGGCGCTGTTCCAATTGCACACATATTGGCTTAACTTTTACGCTGTCGAGAACTTTAAGAAACTCGCACTAAGCACACAGGTTATGAAACCTTAAACTAAACATCAGATTGAAGTTTGCAATACCCATGTATTTAGACCTTTGACTCTGCCCTCTGTATCCCCCTTCATTGTGTTTAGATTTAGTCTTAAGGTTGTGAGAGTATCTTTTATCGCAACTGGCTGCCACCGCGTTAAAGTCACAACTGGAACTGCATCATTAGGGAGATTTCAAGTTAGATTATCGTAATGCTACGAACCTTAAAGAACTGCTCTATTAAACGCTGATTTATGCGTTTGGCAAATCTAATCAAAACTATATGAAGGACACTGTATGCGTTAACATTATTTTAATAGTGTATTTAAATTTTGTAATGGAAAACGTTGAACTTTTTTTTTTGTATTTGGCAAATCTAGTCACAACTGTATGATGAATACTGTTTACGTTTATATTATATGAACAGTATTTTTAAATTTTATAATAAGCATTTGTATACTTTAAATAATTAAAAATGTATATATCAACTGAAATATTTAATACCCCAAAAGCACATAATTGTAAAATAAAAAAATTAAAACAATTATATATGAAACAAGTTTAATATATTCAATAACATTGTTAATTTAAATATATGTTACAAGGCACTCAAATTACATAAGATTTTGGATTGTTTCTTCGGTCCATTTTACAGTATGACAAAATTGTGTAAACTTTGTTTACATTGTAGAGTAAGTATATCGAAACATTTATTTCGATTTTTGCATGCCGTAGACATGATAAATATCAAAACTACTTTAAGGTTTAATCTCGCGAATTTTTGTTGAAATTATAATAATATTATTTCTGTGAACACGCTAACTGTTAAGTATTTGAAACATTGGAAATAATATAATGATTATAAAAAAGCGACATTAAACTGCAAAAGTAGTTTTAATTATATCAAAACATAATTCTCAAGCTTTATGAAATTGTCATTCTTTTTTTCAATGTGTTTTTGATAGCTACTTTTATTGTGATTTATGGCATGCTCTCATTCGTTTTACGATACAATATAGACAACTTTCAAAACATCACGAGTGTTTCAATTTTAATTTAACAGCCTGTATGATGCGCGTTGTGCGAGGGGTGTTCAATAAATTGTGAAAATGCGATACATTCTCCTATAACAAAAAAAAACAAACAATATTCTTTTTTTTTTTTTTTTTAATAGAAGTCATCGATTTGTGTCGTTTCGGAACGTATTCTTAAAAATGGATAAATTGAAGTTCGCGCGGTAATAAAATATTGCTGTTTGAAAAATTTTACTACGGAGCTGGCATATCAAGATTTGAGAGCAACATGCTACAGTTCATGCTCCTACGGAGGAGCATGAACTGTAGCATGTTGTTCAACGGTTGCGCTTTGGTGTCAACTCAGCAAAGTTCAAGTGAGGAAGAACTTCCATTAACGACGTCCCCCGCATGGGACGCCCTACATCGGTAGTGACTGAAGAAATGATATAAAAAGTTGATAAAATTGTCTTGCGGGATCGTCATATTACTGTTGTTTTATAGCAGAATATAAAAGTATGGAAAAAGTCTTAGCGCGCTGGATGACCAGAAAGCTTTCTGACGCGCAGAAACAAACGAGACTGAGTATTTCACAAAGCTGTTTGGCTTTGTTGCAACAAGAACTTTACTGATTTTTGGCTCCATTCATACTATATACGAAACATGGCTTCACCATTATTATCCGGAAACGAAAAAAAAAACAATCCACGACTGGGAAGAGACCAAAGCGATTCCATCAACAGGTAAGATCTTGGATTTTTTTCTGAAACACCCAAGTGGTGGTAATGATCGAATACCTTAATCATGGAGCCACTATTACGGCGACTTTGTACGCAGAACAAATGACAAAGTTGCGTGAGGAAATACGCAAGCAACCGCGTGGCAAACGCTAAAATTGCTTTGTTTCACCAAAATAACACCCCGCGCATAAGTCCAGAGTTGCGATGGCTGCCATACAAGAAGCTGCCTTTGAATTGTTGGAACATCCTCCATGTTCACCGGACCTAGCTCCTAATGATTTCTACGTATTTCCGCGGTTAAAGGAACATCTCAGGGGTCATAAATTTAAAGATGATGACGCAATAGTCGCCGCGGTAGACGGTTTCCTAAGGGTTCAAGAAGTTTGTTTTTGAAATGGAAATTTTAGTTTTAGAAAAAAGGTATACAAAGTGTATCTAAAAACTATACCTGTGTATCTAAAAGGTGACTACGTCGAAATATAATATTATGAAGTTAAATAAGAGATAATTGCGTCATACTCTAATCACTTTTTACTGAACACTCCTAGTATTGTGCTACTAAAATAAATTTGATAACTCAAGAATAATCGCGGTAATGCAGAAACAAAATAATAAGTAGAATAAAACGTTAATTGGCAAAATTATTATTCTAGTATATTTTTTTTTTGAGGTTACTCAAACTGCTGTGAAATATTTTGAAAAGATATTTGTTATTTAAAGTGTGTAGTTCTGATCTCTCAGCACACCGTGTACCATAGTCCTCAAGGATTGTGGTTTGCAATATTCTTCCAGCCAATTGAAGACACCCGCTGAGAACTCAGCGAAGTCGTTTGTCGGTACAGATTCAAATGATTCAAACAGCTTGTCCATTATACCCTGAAACTAAATTTTAATAAAGTTTGTGTTGTTCAAATATTAGTGGCTTTATTTTTTATCGAAGAGGACAAACATATAAGGATTACCTATAGCATTAAAGGCACTTCTACCAGTTTGATTTCTTATATCCTTCGTGAATCATGTATAGCAAAAATATTTTTTTTTATTATCGCTAAGGCACCTGGACGAGCTCACGACCCACCCGGTGTTAGGTGGTTACCGGAGCCCATAAACATCTACAACGTAAATGCCGCCACCTACCTAAAGATATAAGTTCTAAGGTCTCAATGTAGTTACAACGGCTCCCCACCCTTGAAACCGAAACGCATTACTGCTTCACGGCAGAAATAGGCATAGGCGCCTACCCATGCGGACTCACAAGAGGTCCTACCACCAGTATTTCATATTAGATCAATTGTATTCTGATAATTTAGATATATATAGATTTTTAAATACATATTACAATACTATCATATTGTTTTATCTGTAATACCTAATTGTGTTTTGTGAAAAGTATAATGCTCAGAATAGCAAATTCTGATGAGATTAATATTGATTATATTATTTTCGTTAACTAACAACGCTTTAATGTTTGATTGAATCAAATTAATTCACAAATGATGTCATTTGGATGTTGAAACTATGCCAAGGGGCAAGAGGGCATGAAACTCCGGAAATTATATGATAGTTAAAACCTATGATTTGTGTTCACTTGAAATGAATTTAGTGTGTACTTAAGTGTACAATGTACTATTACAGGAAGCTTTTTTCACAGGTACCTAAGTAACAAGGTAGGTAAATAGAGCAAAATTCACCTAAATGCTTGTTTAAATGATACACTAGACATATTCCGCAGTTTCACACATATTTAATTTAGATTATGGGCCTCAACGTTCTAAATAAGCCGGTTATCTAATACAGAAAATTATATTGTAATCACAGTGGTGACTCTTAAGATAAAGTTATAGCAATAAGCAAGTTTTATCAAAGCAAACTCAAATGAAATATGGAAATTATCCTTTCTTCTTCAAAGCCATAATAATAACCTTAAAAATATTGTAATAGGTACCTAAACTTTAAATAGGGTCTGTATGAGTAAATAAATGCATCTATAACTATTTTTATTTTGTAACTTATATTATAATTATATATAATATATTGTCTATAGTATCAATAATTAAATTAATTAGATTGTACTCATCTACCCTCTCATGTAAAGCTTTCCTTCTTTGAAAACGGTTAGCTGGTCGATAACTCAATTGTTGAGTTAAGCTCCCCATTTTTTTTTTATATCTTATCGCAATTACTGTATTATATTAACTGTGTGTACAAATAAAGAATAAATAATAATAATAATAATAGAAAAATCCATTCTGAAGAGAACTAGCATAAAATACGTTTTTAGTAATAGTCTGCTTCACAAAAAGAATATCTATAACAAATATAAAGTCTATTGGACAGGTAGATTCAGAGATCTCATCGTCTCATTAAATGACTTATAGTCTCACGGGTTTTCTTAAAAAAGTTATATACATACATACCACTTGAAATTTGTCTTGGTCCGTCAGCCTTTGCTCATTCAGACCAGGTACGGAATGTTGAGCTTTAACAATTTGTTCATAATTTGCTTGCATTATACGAAGAGCGACAACATCTTTACGCAATGCATTGCGCTCTTCTTCCTGCCTACGACGCTGTTGTAACAAATACTGGATGTAGTCAATTGATTTCTGAAGGACCTGCAAGTAGTTAGGTTAACTTATTAAGAAGTGTGACCTTTAGTTTCCAGAGATAAAATTATAGACAGGATAGTAATAGTTACATGTAATAATCAAAAGATTCAAATATTAACAAAAATATAGTTTGTATGTTTACTTGAACAATGCTGATATTTTATAATTTCATTTATCTGATTGACGAAGGATGATTGTCATAGTACTATCAACATAATATGACAAATAGGAATTTTTTACACACACAGTTCAATGGTGTTGCCCATGTTCACTAGTTCACTGAGTAATACATCAATGGTGCATCTTTGCATTTAGTTTAAACTTTTTTTATTTATTTATTAAATATTTCAAAATTTGTTTGACTGTAATATTTTTTACATTATACATTACATTACATTACATTACATTACATATGTTTACATTTAACAAGCTATCTATTTTATTTACTTTGTCTGTTTATTAATTTAAGTGATTACAGCAGTTTTTGTACAAGCATTTAGGTAAACATCAGTCTCAATTGATTATCCAGCCCAAATAAATAAAATAACTAAAAACAGAACAAATTAAAGTGAACAAGCACTTTTAAGCTTTATTGATTAAAGGATATTATGGACCATATGGTGCTATGAAGAATCTGGAGCTTGAGTCATAAGGTTTAAGTCTCAATTGTTTTGTATAACAGCTTTTCTACCTTTCAAACTGGCTAGACGGCTTTTTTATAGAAAAACAGCAGGAACACCAGTTAATGCCAGTTGGTGTTTGTACTACGCTGGTCTAGTAGGTACTCAGAGAAAATATACAGCAAATAGGCAAATATCACACAACCAGAGTTTGAAGAATAGTTTAAAAAACTTGTATACCAATATTATCCTTTCTAAAAATTTACTTCAATTATAACCTTTAAGCTCTATGTTTAAGGTTAAGACACAATTATTAATGAAGTTAGAATGCTGCCACCCATTGTGAGATAGAAGTTTCTAATTATTTTTTAAGATAATCTGGGATAGCTATGATCACATTATATAATAATAAATATTTGCGCAGCAGTCCTCAACTATAATAAATATCATTATTTG
This sequence comes from Bombyx mandarina, assembly GCF_030267445.1. Taxonomy (NCBI): domain Eukaryota; kingdom Metazoa; phylum Arthropoda; class Insecta; order Lepidoptera; family Bombycidae; genus Bombyx; species Bombyx mandarina. The sequence goes on from NC_143216.1 coordinate 6,326,622, forward strand.
TGATAACACAGCCCTAACATATCTGAATGATAAAGTCTACAAGGTTGTTCAAATTTCATAAAATTGATAACCTCTTATTTACACATTTAACAATTAATTTGATAAGAAACTTAACATACTGCAGCTTTGCTTGGTTTGTAGCCAGACGCATCACTCTGCTGACAAGTAGGCACAAGGTCTTGGAGTGAATCATAGCCCTTCTTAATTGCATCTCTTCTTTTCTGCTCTGCCTGAAAAATGTAAAAGTTAGATAAAGACTATTATAAAACCAGTATTTTAAATTAGAAATAAAACTATCAGTTCTTGTTCTTTGAGTGCCCAAAATGCACTCACAGGAAGAAGTTCTCCTGATACCTAATAGTTAATAACAATTATGTATTAACATAGAGAGAATATGAAAATAGCCCAAAGAAAATATTTAGGAAAGTCTACTGAGTATATTAAGCCAATTCTTTTTTTTTGTTTAGTGATAGTGTTTACTTTCACATTCAACAAGTGTACATTGCTACAAAAACTATCATTTCCATTTAGTAAAAGATTAATAATCTGTATTATAAATTCATTAGTCCATTCAATTTTTGTTAAATCATCTCTTAATAGCAGTGATTAGGTGATATTACTAACCTGTGTGTGAGCTTCCCTTCTTCTCTCTTTGAAACTGAGTGCAGATGCCTTGTTGTCACCACTGTCATCTTCATCCTCTATACAAAATAATAACATTCACAGTAGGTACAAATATTTTCATCCATTTGTTATCAATGAGTGCGAAACGAAAATACAAATATGTCGCTTAAACAAAAATATGTAAAACAAGTTTTAGAAAAAGTCATTACCTGTGTTTTGATTTGAGGAGGACGGCGTTTGATGTATGTTTTGAATAGATCCGCTACTGCCACAACGAGGATACATATTGGGATATTAATTGTTATAATCAAACTTTAATAAAATAAAACATTACATTAATGCGATCTTTCACTTTTCGGAGTTCATGGTGCCTTGTTCCATTATTTCTATGTAGGGTATGAAGAATACATTGATAACATTATAAATATAAGATAGTCTTGGACAAGTACTTCATGACCCGAATTAAATCACTTTTGAACCATATGGTTACGTAACATTTACGTAACGTAATACTAAAATCAAATTTCAAATTACTGATAACTAAAATAACAGTATTATTTCCGACTTTTGGTACAATTACGTACATAAGTTACGTAGTAGGGATGTAAACCGGTTCGAAGAAAACCGGAGAAAAACCGGTTTTTACACATACCGACAAACACCGGTTTTTATATAAGAATACCGATTTTTAGTTACTACATACACAGTTGATACCAGTGCTACCAGATCAAATATACAAGCTACCTAAAAAAACCATGTTTCAGACTCAAATTACCGTGCATTACATTTACAAAACAGTACATTACATTGTACAAAACTACAGTGCAATAACCGCAATATGGTTGGTAGACTTGTAGCGTACGAAATGAGGACCTTAACCCAAATATCCACATATCTGCATCCAACACTCAGAAATGGCTTTCGCCAACCAGAGCATATGTTGTCTGCAAAAGAGATGGTGCGTCGTGAACTGGGGAATCTTCTTAAAGAATTTTCAACTCTCGCTTTATCATCGGAAGAGCCAGAAGAAACGTCAAACAATTTTAAAAAGCCTGGTATTCTGGATCTTTTGCATTCGCGAAAACGGGATATTCCGAACGCCACGGCGGCCGCAGTGAATATAGTGCGAATGTATATTGAGACTGAAGCCGCCACAGGCAACCACACCGAAATTGCTGGCACTTTTTGGATGAGCAATACTCATTTAAGGCCTTTAAACAAAATATCATTTAAAATTTAAATATTTATCAGTCCCAGCAAGTTCTGTACCTTCCGAACGTATGTTTTCGACGTCGGGGTACGTGCTAACATCCAGAATTTTGATTTAATACAATAGTATTATTTCATAGTATTATTCTGATTTAATACAATAGTATTAAATCAAAAATAAAAAGCTTTTTATTATTGGATAATATAAATATGATCATTAAAAGCCTATATTAAATATGCTCACCCAATTGATTGTATGAAGAAAACTCTTCGTTTGCACATTAATTTGTTTTATTTAGTGATTATTTAGCCATTATGGAAAAAACCTAAAAATACCTTAATAAACCGGTTTTTTGAGAAAAATACCGGTAATAAACCGGAGTCAGAAATTGTAATCGGTTTACATCGCTATTACGTAGATAGGTACGAGAATTACGTTTAAAATATTTTTTTTAAGGGATTTTATGACCTGGTAACTTCTTAGTTATTTAGGTCATGTCTTACTTTACTTTATGTTCTTATTTTTATGAAAAATGATAATATGGAGTGAAATGAAATGAAGATGATTAATTTGAGACGTTAATCAACTGGGATGAAATGAAATAAAATGAGATGAGATGATATGGGTTGAAATATAATCTCAGTAAAATGGTGGTCATTTACTGAAATTTTTTCAGTGGACATTTTGGAGGATCCCGAGAAGTTGCGTCCGGCGGCTTTGTTTCGTTTTCTCACATTTGTGCACTTTCATAGATATTAAACAGTTAATAAACCACCGTTATTACACATTTAAATCTTAAGAAACACTAAATAGACAAAATGAATCAAATCACACATCTTCACTCCTCGCATTCCCGCCAAAAAGTCAACGTTTATAATATTTATGTCACAGCACAGATGACTGTCAACGTCAACATTTTCTTTTTTCAATATGGCAATCGACTGCTCATGATGCCAGTTCTGCAAGCAACAGAAAATACACGTTTAATAAATAGAATTTAAGTAATTTTAATTTAATCAAGCTTATAAAATCTTCAGAAGTATGCATAAATTAATGTTGTAGTAGTGCTAGTTATATTTATTTTATAAAGGGTGTCCTAGAAAGGGCTTAAAAAGCCAAAAGTTCTAGGCAGTGTTCTATTGGAATAACTCAAAAAAGTAGCATGTGATATCAGTTTATTAAATAAAAACACACTGACGACATACAGAGTCCTTACGAGTTAAATTTCGTCTTACATGTTTTTTATTGAATTAGTAGAATCTAACTCCCATCGAAGTTAATGGCGTGCTTAGCGTGCGTGTTGATTAATGGGCACTAATTCTTGTTTCAAACAGGATAGGAGGCCCGGGATTTGTCCTTCATATGTCAAAGCTGTTTATTCACATAATAATATCAAAGAATGAGTTCCGCTGCGATAACAATATAACATCAGATGAGCCGAATGTATATCAAATAACGTACAAGAGTAAAATAAGTTTAATATAAAGGAAAAATTTAGTAATATTCACCATATGTATGAAAGCCGTGGTGTTGTATTTTTAAAATGTTGCAAATTGTTGCATTTTTAAAGGAATCTACATTTATTTATATATGAATTCACTTTTCGGCTGTTTAATATTAGAAAATTTGCTAATCTTCTAAAATTTATTAATGCGAATATGTAATGAATTGGAATTAAGCAAGTTGAGCTAAAATGAAATATTATAATAATATAAATATAAAGGGTGGAAATTTATTTATTTTATATATATATATATATTAGATAATTGTATTTGTATTTATGTTTAAATTATTTTATTTGGAAGACAAACAGTGAACTTAAACCATATAAAATCTAACCTTACAACTAAACAGCATTTAAATGTCTCCGTATTTAAATAACTACAAACGATTGTGGCATCGCAACGCCTACAACAAACTACAACAATTTGAAAAAAGAAACCCCAGAAAAACGTAGTAAATAGGAAATAATTTATTTATATATTTGAATTCAACCATCGACTGACTAATGTTCTCCTAATATTATTTATAGCGACCCGCCCTCGCTTCGCTTCGGAAACATTAAAACACACATGAAACAAAAAAAAAAAAAAAATTTTTTTAAAAGAGTAGCCTATGTTCATCAGGGACAATGTCAGCTTCTAATGGAAAAAGAATTTTTCAAATCGGTCCAGTAGTTTCGGAGCCTATTCGAAACAAACAAACAAACAAATCTTTCCTCTTTATAATATTATTAGTATATATAGATATAATATTAGTATAGATTAGTATAGATTAATTATTATTATTATTATTTATGTTATGTTTATAAATGCAGATTTCTAATGTGATGTAAGTTTTTTCTTTGTTTATTTAATTTTTCTTTGGTTTTAAACGTGATATAATAGTAGCCTTTTAATGGCTTAGCATCCGCGAAAGTGCATAAATGTGGGAAAATGAATCAAAGTCGCTGGAGTAAAAGTCCACGAACCTCTCAGAAAATTTTCATTATGTTACTAGGACTTTCATCTCTTCTGATTCCAGTGGATAATAGTAACAATGGAAGATTTTTATAAACACAACGAACTTTTATAAACACGGGCAGCAAATCTGTTTTGGATATTTTCGAATGTGTCAAAACACTGTAATCTTTTGTGTTAGCCCACTATTACAATTCTATGTACATAGGCAATAATATCAACCTGTGCGTTGCACCCGCCTGGCTTCCTTTTTACTTCATGCAAAATAATATGGCGTATCTTCTATTACTCTCACAGTAATTTCTCATTTACACACACAGTAATGTAGAACTTTTTTTTATACGTTGCATTTTCGGATCTTCCCTAAAATTCATAGAAATGTTAGTAAATTTTCGCCTTTTACAAGGAGCGAAGATTGACTAAAAGGTTAGGTAGCCGATGGCCGTAGGTAAATAAGAACAAAAAACAAGGGCAAAAAAAACAATTTCGTGAAAGCGTAGCTCCGTTGAAAGTACTGCATCCCATTGTAAAATTAGTTTAGAGAAAAACTATTTAATTATTCCTCAAAAAATGTATAGGAATTGTTGAGTGGGTGAATTTTGCTATTCTTTACATAGTTATTCACACCATGTGTTTAAATAAAAACAATATTTTCAAGTGATTAGGTACTGATCTAGTCATCCATGGCCACCATTTTAGAATTTACTCGGTGGTGTTCAAAGTAATTTATTTTTGTTGTGTGAAACACATTCATTGATGTATATATTTTTTGACTGAATTTGTCTTTATATTGTTGAATTTTAAATTAAAAAATAAACAGGAATAATGCTAAATTAAATAATTTGTCTATTATCGAAATATCACACCGGAGGTTTAACTAATGGAAAGCTTAGTTTTCAGACACTCTTAAAGTCAAAACTGGGGAAAATGGTATCGACGAGGCAAATGAGTAGCGTTGGGGGTGGTAACGGAAGCAGTGATGGTGCAGGCCCATCACACGCGGAATCTGTGTCCGTGTCCCGGGTGACACGACATTCTAGCGCCTTGATGCCGGGAGGCTCATCGCCGCACTCTAGCACTGCTAAGTGCACCGTTGTAGTGCCTGCAAAGACTTATAATACCAATTTAATGGATTTGCCCATTGAAGTTATCGAGAAAATATTTTGTTATTTGGGATTTAAATCTGTTTCTCATCTTAGAATGGTTAGTATTTCCAACTTATTGGTTAGAGTATGAAATTTGTTTAAATGTATGAAAAAGCTTTAACAAAAAACAAAGGATTTTAGTTGAATCATATAAGTAGTTTCATAAATTTAAGAAAAACTGTAGACTTATTGAGATTAAAAGTGCAATAATTTCTTGCAGGTCAACCGACAATTCAACACAATATGTAGTGGAATATTAAATTCAACATTTCAACGCTTACAAAATCAAATGTTGCATAGATTTCATTCAATCAAAGCTAAAATGCCTCGAAGAGAATCAGCCCGTAGAAGCCATCCTTTGGCTTGCGAATCTGACATTATTGAAACTTTGCATATGAGATTAAGTTTGTTACAAATGACTTTTGGTAAACATATAGAGAGGAAACATTGTTGTTTTTTTCCAGGAGAGGTAAGAAAAGTTACTTCTTAAATCTTAAAGTAGCAAGGTTACGATTAATAGCCATCATTTAAAATTTTCAAATGATAATTGTATTCATTTACAAAGCTTCTTAGCGAATTTGACACAATAAGAATAATTCTTATTAGTGTTTGTACTTACTTTTGAATGAATTATATTTAAGTTGAATTTTCAAGTTATAGAGGGCTTTAAAAAGAACTTTACAACATTCATGATCTGATTTGTATATTTTGTCTTTAGATATTAGATGAAGTATACAGTATTTTGTCTTATCTTAAAATAACAACTAAACTGGCAAGGCCATACAAAGTAACCGATGAGCTCTTTGATTTGACAACAATGGCTATGGAGTACTTTAAAGAACATATAGAACCAAATTTACCAGAGATTACATATTTTGGAACAGACTTTTTTGACATCACCACAGCATTTTCACGTAAGTATTTAACTATTTTTAAATCTTATACTTATCTTCATATTCTGTTCTAAACAGAAGATCATTGATGTTTGATTAGGACTTGAAAAACTATTTGACCTTTCATAGGCATCCCAAATTAATTACTTTAGTATAAATAATCATAATAGTGACTAAAGCTATTGTTTTTTGTAATTAGTGTTATAATGTTTAAATGGTTTTCCTGGTCATTAAGTACAGAAATAGACATGTTAATTACATAGTGGTACAATTGTATAAGTAAATGGATTGATCTTGCAAATTTTATTAACACAGATTTTTTCATCAAAAGCTTGATACTTAAGGATACCTTGTTGCATGTGTTGGACCAAAAATATATTATTTTTGCCATGCCTTGATATTTACAATAACTTCCAATGATCTACTAGGTTGATATTGGACCTTTATTAAGGTCCAATAATAATGTAAGCTGAGTCCAGGGTACATACACCTTTCATATTATAATTAGTACCCAAGAATGGGACTGTGCTATGGTATAAATCAGAACCTGAATATGTGGTTTAGATGTGTTTGTTATCAAAATTGGAATACTGCTATTTGTATTTTGAACATGATTCCATCTATGGATGAACTCATCAATGAAGGAATGGTGTATAAAAGGGCCATAATTCAAAAAATATATCAATGATTATGTGAATGTACTGATAGGATAGTTACCATCTTGTGCAATTCTGATGCAGTGCTGTCATGACTTCCAATCTGGATGGTGCAACCACCATTATACAACTAAATTAGATCTTCATCTTTTGTCAAGTCTGCATGAATGCAAGCTATGGCTTTTCGCACAACTCATTTGTATTATATTTGTGATAACTAGACTCAAACAGGAGAATTTTTTAAATTTTAGCTGGTGAAAGTAGCAAGTCATACATTTGTCTAGACTCACCACCTGCTGGTTTTGATTCTTCTACATCACAACAACCAAATAATTCAAATGATTGTCGAGCTTCATCACTGACCATGTACATGGAAGAGAGTTTGCCTCCATCACCACCCCCACCCCAAAGTAATATGGTACTTAGGAAACGAATACATCGCATTAAACAAGGAATGAAGAAGTGAGTTATTTTAATTTTTTTAATCAAACAAGTAATTGCAACTAAGAATTATGGGAATATCAACTTTTTTTTGATAGTTCGAAATCCTAGATGGTTTTATTTTTAGATTTAGAGTTGGATAATTTCAGTACTGGTCATCACAAAGTTAAAGTAAAAAATAATAAATCACAAACTTCTCTTCAATACGTATTCTACTGAAGCAGCTTTCCAGAACTCAAGGAAAGATTGCTGCTTTTTACCTTTCCGAGTTGAGGGTATGAGACAACACCAAGCCATAGCACACTACTATGAAAATAGTTGAAGACATGTACAATCCTGCAGAAGTTTCTGCAAATTTGAAACACCATATTTATAAACATAATATAATCTAGGAACTTTCATTCTTCAATATGGAATTTTAACTAAACACATGACAATAAGATGTCATGTTACTCTTGACTGGTATTTTTTAGATATAATGATCAACTCTCGGCTTTACGGAGTGATTTACGTAGCTGTAAGCGCAAAACAGCACTTCAACAAAAGCAAATTGCTGAACAGCAAAAACAGATAGCTGAACAGCAAAAACAAACATTAGAGTATGCCAACCGTCTTGATGACTATGATAAGAAAAATGAGGAAACCAGTCGTAAATTTCAAACTCTATTACAGGTATGAAAAGTAGAATTTAAAAAATTTATATCATTGCCAATAAAAATGTGAAATCTAACAAAAAAATAATCTAAAATTTACATGCTTTTACTATTTTTATTGTCTTCCTAATATTAATAGTTAATAATAATTCACAATCGGGAATACGCTTCCGTTAGTGACCACATTGTACTTGACCACGAAAATGATAAACGATAATTAAAAATGCGAGATTAAACTGTAAAAGTAAGCCTATAATTTTCAAAAGCTTCCTGAACATAAACTAATTACTAATTTACACCCTGTTTAATTTCCTAATAACGATTTAAAAAATTTACTATTCGAATTATCACATCATAATCACATTATCTTTCATACAGGAATTGAATAAATGTAAAACAGAACTACAGTATTGGCGATCTCGATCACCGGCTGTGCCTCCATTGTGTGCGGAATGCGGGGCCTCATTGCGTCTTTCACCATCATCATTTGCGCAGGTCAGTCTTTCCCATTATTACAATAGATGTATTTTTGTAATTGATTGTAAGACTATCATGGTATGTGTTGTGTGACGCAGTGGGCGGCCGGAAGCAGTGGTGAAGATGCGGCCGAAGTAGCCGTAGAGGCGGTGGCTGTGGCGACCGGTCCCGAAGTCGTAGTGGAACTCAAGGCGGAGTCGAAGTCGAAATCAGAGCCGAAAGTCGAGAAAAAGCCAGAACCAAAATCTGAGACCAAGGCGAAAGCGGATACGAAATTGGAGACTAAGACGAAGTCTGATAACAAACAGGAAACCAAAAATAAAGTAGAAACAAAAGCGGAATCTGGAGGCGAAGGTTGCGCGTCCACCCCGCCCAGCCGTCGCCGCGCCTCCGCCGACGCCTCTCCGCCCGACCGCAAGAAGCGCAGGCTCACCCGTCCGCGCAAGCTCTGAGACGCAACGCCAAGGTGAGTAAGACATCGCAACTGATACGATTGCCGGCCTTTTAGTTTACTTGACACTTCAAGACATTTTTATGCTTCTTTATCTCCCATCTTGGAGACACGAAGACGTCCAAAATTTTATTTAATTACGAAAACCATATGTTCACAAGCGAATCTCTAGATTTCTATGTGGCTGTTAAAAAGATGCATATAGTTATTTTGCGCTAGTACCTTTAACCACAAATGTCTAACATTTCGATTCTGATGTTTGCACGCCTAGAATAACGGGACTGACTAGTTGATTCTATGTTATTGGGAGCGGGGACTTCCATCAAACTCGCTTTTGACGCGGGCCAAGTAGTAATGGTTTTTGTGATTTATTGAAATTAATGTACGTACGACAATCCGCATCCACTATATCTTAGTAGAGTTCGTATGGGTGTTACAAATGGGCAATAAAAAAGTGAAATAGTTCTATAATAATTGGTAGTTTAAGTTAAAGATTGGTTTCTTCCAAAATATGTGAAACACTTTGCTCATCTGATAACAAATACTTCAAATGAAGCTATGATATGCAGTTTACTGCATTATTAAAAATAATTATTTTGAGAGAAATTTAGTATCTCTTTATTTGTAGAATTTGTTTCAGGTTCCATTTTTGTTAGCTTAATGTTATTTTCATAGTTTAATTAAAAATATTGTTTATAAATAACATAATAGATCAACCGCAAAACACCACTTTCATGTACAAATTTAACACAATGTCAAACAATATCATTATTATCTTCATTTTACATTTAATTTTAGAATTGCAACCTAAAATAAGTCATTCTAAATGTAAAGTTTATTTTAAAAATGTATAAATTTGTCTTAAGGAAATATTATTTGAAAAAGGTACTGGTAGTGAACTATTTACAGATGACTGTGTTCAATTGTACAATTACGCTGCATATTTTATTTATATTCAATTTTAAATTTGACAAGTAATGCTTAATTGAAACTTTGTATTGCACAACATATTTTAAAGTTTTTCAAACGAGAATGAATTAGGTTCATAAAAATGAAACTGAACTTTAGAATTACAAATCACCTTAACCTGATTTGAACTAACAACACTAAACTCTAATTAAATGTATTTAGAATTGTAGTTATGAAATAAACAACGGTTTCAATGTTTATTTAAATACATGTTGTAATACTAAAGTAGTTGATCATAAGGGCAGATTTTAGCAAGTATTGCTCCGGGCAGTATTCATATACCAAATGACTAGATTCTTGTGGCCGATTGTTTCAAATGTACACATTTAGCTCTGACAATAAATCACACTGTTATTCTTTGAAGTGAAAAAGAAAGTTCATTTATTTTCAATGTTGTTTTCTAATTTAATTAATGGCTGTAAAAATGTAGTGTTTTATACTAATAGAAAATATCAGTGCAATTTAAATATAGGTTAAGCTATTATAGTTAACTATTTAAATAGGTCATAATAACATTAAATTTTAATAGTCCAATTTTTTTTCTCATAACACACTTAAAATATTCAATACTTTTTACGATCTCATAACCTTTTTAAAATATTTTATAAACATCTAGAACAGTGAAAATACATTAACCTTTCAAGTTACAGAAGTAAAAAATACTTTTTACAGACTTCAAAGACACATTTCAATTATGCTAATATTATTAATTTTAATATTCTTATACCACAAATAATTCAACCTGCAATTAGTAATGCTGTGGTATAATTACATCTAGTACCTATAGTTTTAGTTAGTTAAGTTTTACAGCTCTACTTATATAACTTTAACACATTTTAGGTTATATTTTGTGAATAGAGGTGAAGGTTGATACATTGTGTTTATTTGTAAATAATAATAAATCACATGTGTAATGTACAAATAAATATATTTATTGTTGTAAAATTTTAAACCATGTACAAGAAATGCTTTGTGACATGGTGTACGATTAGAATACAGTAGTTGCCTCGTAAAGCTATTTTCCGTACGTTTTGGTTTTAATGAATGTGCTCAATGGGCTTCACACAGTTCTTGCATCATGTCACCAGACAAACTAAAAACATATCAACCAAATTCAAATATTCTTAATGATAATTGTTTATCATTAAATTGTGCTTTACCATACCATACAGCATCTCGAATACGCACAAATTATAATATACATTTGTGTAATAAAATATATAAAAGGTCTTTTTGTGCTCCCGATAACCATATTATGGGTCATCAATATACCTTTAACAGTGATTACGTTGCAATTTTAATTATATGAAATCACAAATTATTCCATTGGTACTTTTGATGTATTTTCGATTTAATTAAAAGTTCGTCTAATTTTCCGAAAAATCTGTTCATGGAAGTTTACCTTTTGAAAATAAACAATAATATCATGTGCGATAATTCACGCGCATGGCGGTTGTTTTAGGTGCAAGACAAGACAAATGCTTCACCTATTTGGACAATAAACTTTTGTAAGTTACCATGTTTTTTCTTCAGTACCTGCCATAAAAGCGAGCGTGCATCGGAAATGCTGTTGTTTTGTTTTATCACTAATCGAAGACATTGCAAAGCGAGACTGGTACATGTTGGCATAGTGGCAATATGAAGATGTTCAACTTCTATGCCATCTATTATTCTTGTATATAATTTATAATGTACATACTATGTATGCTATGTGTAGAATTGTAGATTGTTTCGGATTCTTAGGATCATAAGACGAATTATAGAATACAGAAAGTACACACATTATTTTTATTATGTTGTTTTGTGTCAGATTCTTGCAGTACCGAACAAAACAGGTAGCATTTCAAAGTACCTTTTGTTTATTGATGCTCGCTGTGGTGGGCATTACTCCCATTTCTCTATATTAAAAAAATGCGGTCCAATTGATTACATACGTTTAAGCAACAGTAGGAAGTCTATGATTTTATTGCAAACGGTTAATTTGAATGTTGTATCGACGCAAAAGCTGTTTTCTTTTCATAAAATTGAATGTTTTATTTCTGAAACTAAAAATCGCAGTTTCCTCATTTATCACATGAATGTGCAATCAACAATAAATATTTGAGAACCTTGCGTTAAGAATATGCATGGTAGTATTTTGTTACAATTTACTATGAATTATAAAATTTAGCTAATTTATTTTCGGTACATATTATTATTATGTACATAATAATACATTTAGGTTAAGTAGTTCACTCGAAATCATTTTCCGATAGGGATGGCCACTGTGTTTGTTCTGTGCAACATAATGTAGTGACTGCTCATATTATTATCTTATTTCCGACTATGTGTATGAAATTATTATGAAATTTACTTTATCATAAAATGTCAGGTTAGGTTTGAAAGGTTCACTTGGTATTGTGTAGTTCTTAGGTTGTGCAAAATTTGTTTAATTAAATTAAATGTACACCATTATTTTATTATTACCGACAGTAAAAAAAATCATGTAGTAGTCAGTTGCAGAAACAACGCGTCAACGTTTAAAAAATCGATATAGCAAAATTAACCTACACAAATGGTTTGTCATTTGTCTAACATTAACATTGATTAATTTTCAATGACTACGTTCATCCGTAAACTACTTGGATAATAAATCGCACGTTCGTAAATATTTCTAATTTTACGCAATACTATTGAATATTAATCTAAATGACATTGCCCTTTAAACGATATCCGGTAATGAAAAACTAGTGGTGTACAACAATGTAAATGCATAAGATAATACATCTGAATAATAGAATAACATAATTATCGTTTAAGGTAAATAAAATCAACGATATAAGATTAGAGCTTATTTGATTCGATAAAAAAAAAGTGCCTAAATTACTGTCGTAGTTAATGATGCCAGGTGTCACTGAGATTGTTGATTTGGTAATGCTTTGAACATTTACTGAGAGTCGAAGGGTTATGACTTAGAACTCGTGTTAGCTCAATCGAAATTGGTGCAAAATTCGATATTAACTACAGGTCCAGACTGTACATCCTGTTCTGTAAACAGACTGGTACATTACCTGCGGTATTACGCCGTGCGAGAGGGTAGTATTGATCAGAATCCCAAAATTTTAGCATGTTTGTTGCGATTAGAATTGTTTCTGGGCGCATATTATAATGTCCGAATCTGTCTAGAATTTTTCTCCCGTTTCTCGAATCCGTATATAGAAGTCTAGAGCGAAATATATGCCAAGAGTGTCTCCGGAAACACGTAGGAAACTTGCGAAAAGACACGGATATGAGAATAAATAAAACCGAGAAGTAAACAGACCACTTTTTAAGCTCATTCATAATACTTCATTGCTGAAGGTCGTGTCCTTGAAAGCCCTTCGTGGCTCTTTGTACCCTCAGCTTCAATTTGCTTCGGTTTTCGGCTTCTCTCAGGGCGTTCGTAACTGAGAGTCCAGTGAGCGCAGTTATCTGATCCGACCAACGGTTTGGTGGCCGGCCGCCGGGTCTTTTCCCTTCTACCTTGCCCACCACAATCAATCTTTCAAGGTTGTCTGGTGGCTAAAGTGGGAATAAAATTCTACTGTAAGGTAAATGGAAGACATTCATTTACTAAACGAAACATCAACAACTTTTGTTTTATTAAATTCTACATCTTGAAAATGTAACGCGTATGTAGCCGATAGCTTAAAGATAAGCTCAAACGGTATTTAACTTTTAAACTAGTATCAAACGGTGCCACGCAAAAACCTTAAGTTTAAAGTTTTGGAAATCATCAAAACCGACGGCTGTTGTCGTTTCAAAGAGTGTTCCCAATACCCTTTGGCATTTTTGAAAAAAAAAAACGTTGTTCGTTAACTTTAGAAAAACTTGATGTGTGACATTATCACTTTCATAATATATCGTGCAGCAACACACGTTGTCATTCGTCACCCCTTGTACGACGTCGCTGCTTCAGGAGCGGCTGACTGTAGGCATTTAAAATAATAAATAAAACAAACCTAAATGTGTGTAGAGTGAATTCAAGGACAAAATTCTATGTAATAAGTATGCCTTCGATATACACAAAACACGAATTCTAAGTCTTACTTCCAACTTGTTAACTTTAAAATTTTTGTTTAAGCTGCATGGCTGCTTGTGTGACATGGAAAATAATTTTAAAGTTACATTAAATTTGATTGTCAGACTAAATCCCGAAAACTCTCCAATATCAATATTATAACTGTCAATAGTGCAATACTTAAAATTGGTCCACGGTAGGATTTGGCGACTTAATTTTTTTTTTTTTTTAATAAATGGGGTTGTAAATTAATATAAAACGATTTTCTTTAAGTGGAATAATTACCCATACGTGTTGCAGTAAGAAGATTTGTGGGACTTTTATGTTGTGCTCTGGCGGATGTGTACAACCAGCAAGACTGTCAATTGCTGTAGATATCCCCTTTATATTATAAATAGTATGATATAGTATTTTTAATAGACAGAAATACAATAAATGTGTGAAGTCCAATTGCGTTTTATTTTTTATATGTTCAACAGTTGACTCGCACACATGATCATTACTGTGTTGTACCATGTTGGAATGGTACCGTGCACTCGAAAAATACAACATTAACTACATGAATATCACTAACGGGTAAGGCCAATACTATTGTTTTACATTGTTACGATAATACAGTCGTAATAATGGAATAGAATAGTCGTCCGTAGCTTTATGAGAGCCCGCACGCTTAGGTACCGTGATTAATAGAATATCAGTGATTGTTAGATTTTTTTCTGTTGGTATTTCTATTCGCGCAATTTTCAGGAGTATTAAACACCTGCACCTTTCGCAGGTCGACATAAATATGGAACAGAATATCGCTATATCAAAATTATGCTTCGTGCTATATAAAAACCGGATTTTGCGATATAACAGTTACCTTATTTAAAAAAAATAGATTTTCCTATCGTGTCATATTGTAGAATTAACATAGCAAATAACATGAATATAGAACACGAAAGTAACTTTCCATCTATTACGTTTTCACACCCATACCACTGAAACGATTTTAAGAAATTCGGCATGGTAATAGTTTAAAAATGGGGAGTAAAATCTTCACTCTCCATATCTATTTTTTATCCCTTTGCCGAACACGGGTCTTCGATATCAACTGTAGACTATGCAGATCGAGACTTCTTTGTTTCAGTATAAAGAAGGGCTTCTTGCGATGCTGGTGTCGAGTATATGAAAATCTTCAATATTAAATATTATATACATATTCTTTTATATAATTGATTGATAAATTGTAAAGCTGAAGAGTTTGTTTGTTTGGTTGAACGCGCTAATCTCAGGAATTACTGGTCCGATTTGAAAAATTATTTGTGATAAATAGCACATTTACTGATTAAAGCTATAGGCTATAACATCACGCTAAGACCAATACGAACAGGGCCGGATTTAAACATAATGCCGCTCCTGGGCACCGGAAAAAAATCCGCCCCAATACTGGAATTTTACTTAAACTTATAGTTTATATATTTTATTTTTAAAAATTAAAAACTAATTGATAGCCGAAACGTTATCAATATGTTATATATTAAATATTTGTTTTTTTTTTTAAGCAATTATAAATTTTATACTAAGGGCGACTCATAATTATATTACATAAAAAATAACTAAATTTCTTTAATTTCAGAAAATAGAAAAATCGATTATTATATTAAATATTAATACGTGAAGCATAAACTTTGTATCCCTTTTTACGAAAATTGCGCGGACGGAGAAGTATGAAATTTTCCACACTTATAGAGAATATAGAGAAGAAGTGCACAATGCTAATATTTTTTTTAAATAATGCATAAAAGATACATTAAATCAATAAAGAAAACATTACACACACTATTTGACACACACACGCATACTATTTGTTTATTGTCAAACTTTTCTTTGCAGTCTGTCATATTGAGAATAGATTATATAATGTTTTCTCTTTATTAATATTTGTCTAAAGTGTAGTCTTGACGAAATCTGTGATTAAAGAAGTATCACAAGAAGTCCTTGACAATAGAATCATAATAGTGTACAAACTTATAATTTCCATTAGTTATAATAGTCGAATTTTGACTACCAGGGGACCACTAGTTATTTTAAATGTCCGAGGAAATAAATAGATTAAATCATTTTGATTATAAATATTTACCAAAAGTACCAAAATTATAATTCAAAAATAATGGATGATTTGAATTTGTTGAATTATCAATTAAACAGAAAATCAATCAATCGCTTTCAAAATTTTGCCGCTCTGGGCACGCCCCGACAGCCTGACTAGTGTAAATCCACCACTGAATACGAACGGAGCACTAATAAATGGGTCAGCTGGTCCCGTATGTCGCAGAACCGATAACCGTTGAGGCAGACGTGTTCTGGAGCGCAGACCGCGAACCGGCAAACGTAGTGTAGGACGTCCTCCTGATAGATGGAGCGACGACCTGCGCAGGGCAGCTTGCGATGACTGGATGCGTAAAACCGAAGATCGAGTCCAGTGGCAAGCTTTGGGGGACGCCAATGTCCAGTAGTGGACTGCCCCAGGCTGATGGTGATGACTTATAAATAATGTCTCAAAATAGTTCTTTTTTTCCTTCCTGAACGGTTTCACGTACTTTTGAACTCTCTCTTCAAAGTTCTTTTCAACTTTCCCTCACGGTACTTGTTCGCTATCGGTCTCGCGGTCATATTTAGCCTTAGATGGTAAGGAACTTCCGCTGCGTGTGCTGTGGAAACCGTTAAAGTTTCGATAAAATAATGTATGACAATTGTTCCCCATTAAAAGTTCTAAAAAAAATCCGCGACAGCATACAATGTCTATATTTTAATGTTGGCTTACTATAACTTTTTTTATACTAACCAAATTTGTTCTAAAATAAAGCATTATTTGTGAAGTTATTTTAATAAAGATGATATTAATGCTTATCCGAATGAATGTTATTCATTATAAGTATTTAATTTAAAAGAAATTTGGCCTTTACATCATTTTATTTCAATGAGTATCTTAGAGTTATCGCAGTTTTAAAATTACATCGCAGCAAAATAATGATCAAGCGCGTAATAATGATATTATATGCAAGGCGGCGGCACAGTATAAGAATAATAACAAGAAAAACCCACATCACTGCAAAATAGGCTTTTAAAATTGTAGATTTTTCTCGACTTCTCCAGGATCCCATCATCAGACCCTGATTCTGATGATTACATAACCATTCGGGAAGTCTACCCTTCCAAACAAAAAAAAAGTTTTTTTTATCAGAATGGGCTTAAGCATTCTCGAGAAATCTGTGAACATGCATAGATAAAAACATTGTGGTTGAACTGATAACATCCTCTTTTGAAGTCGGCTAAAAGCGTGATTTGGTACCTATTCCATACTTGTAACTATACTTGAGACCTTAGAACTTATTCTCAAGGTGGATGGCGCATTTACGTTGTGGATGCCTATGGGCTCCAGTAACCACTTAACACCAGGTGGGCTGTGAGCTTGTCCACCCATCTAAACAATAAATAAAAAAAAACTTAAATGGCTCCATAACATTCTATAAAATAAAATATTTTCACCTTGTAGGTACGTAAATGAAGTCGCGGGTAAAATTTAGCGCTATCCCAAATTAATATTCCACGCGGACGAAGTCGCGGGAAAAAGCTACTTCTATTATATATAAAAATATATTAAATGAAACGAGATGAGATGGTATGAAGTATTGTCTCAGTAAAATGGCTACTAAAATTTCAGGGGAATTTTTGGAAGATCAACAGCTTTATTTTATTTTGTCAGATTTATGCACCTTCACAAATGCTAAACAGCTAATAATCTATCGTTATTACACATTTAAACACGAAGAAACACTAAATTAACGAAATAAAATTATTCACACCACTTCGCTCTTCGTGTTCCGAGTTTATTAAATTACTATACGTCATACTTAAATATTTATTGTTACATGAAAAATTGAGTGGAATGAAGCGAAGGTGTAAGGTAATTATAATTGAAAGCTATTGGGTTGAAATTCAATGAAATAAAATGAGACGCGGGGAGATAAAATTAATTAAATTAACGTATTCCATTTCATTTACTCATACGAATTTATGATCGCTGCATTCTATCTTCAGGATATTACTTTTGACGTAACAATGAATTGGCTACCAATCATGAACATTTGTGTTTATCGGACTGGAATCTGTAAACTAAATACATAATTTTTTCATAATTTTTTTTATTATATTTATTTATTAGGTACCCAATACACATTACAAACTAAAAAGATACACAAAAAGTAACAACTAAAAAAAACTGGCTTGCAAAATAAGCCATGTGCGCGCGACTAAACAAGACAAATACGCTGAATTTGTACAAAATGTTACCTATAAATATTGTAAAGAACAAAAATAATAATTATACTATAATCACCAAGATCGAGGCTCAATTGATAATGAACTGTTTTTATTATTATTTATTGCTACTGTACTGTATTGTCTATTATTAATTTATCTCGTTAGACCTTACTTCAAGAATAAAATTCTCATACAAATTCAATTTACACAGCAAAAGCAATTATTTAAATACATATGTTTTTTTCTTCATATTCTAGGAAATTGATCTCGTGCTTGTGAATCATTAACGAAAACAATTCACATTATTACATTCATTTATTGATGAAAACAATTCTACTTTCAATTGTTTTAAATTAAGAGAATTTCCACTAATTTAATACTCGAATTTTACAACTGTTTTGATGACAAATATTAATATTTAAGGTATACTTTATTGCAGATAGAATGGAACATTACAACAGTGCTTCTAGGATACCTATTTTAGTGATTGTTTGAAAAATGTAGGTAAGTGGGTTGCGACACAATATACTTTATTCAACACAAAAATAATTCATTACGTATATCGAAAGAAATATCACAAAAGGGCCGGTTCAATAAATAGAAGCGCTTTCATCTAGACAGCATGTATTATAAATAATTATGTGGGACCTAATGAGACGAGGAGAGTACTTAACGGTAGGCAGCGGCTTAGCTCTGCCCCTGGCATTGCTGACGTCCATGGGCGACAATAACCACTCAACATCACGTGGGCCGTATGCCCGCCTCCCTACAAAATCATTAAAAAAATCTGAAAATTCAACCATTAGTAAATTTTTACAGAAATTGAAAGTAATATTCACTTGCCAAGTTAAGCTTATTAACTTCGGTTTTATAAATGACTTACCGCAGCTTTATAAGCTTGAAATATATGTATATAAATAAGTATATCAAAAAGTGTGACCAAAATTCTTTATTCAAATCATTATGAGTATAATTTTAATGAAAAAGATCGTATGGTTTTGATATTTAAATATGTCCTCATCCTTGTTGCATATTGGTTATCCTTGTTGGGCATCCCTAACAGGAATTAACATCATCGTTTACCTACATTTTCTGGTAGTGTTCCTGTACATTCGGAGTCGTGTTTTAAAGGATAATAATATGACTATTTGAACACTGGAACTATGTTGTTCTTCAAAACCCGTTGGCAAGTTTTTTTATTTTTTTATTGCTTAGTTGGGTGGACGAGCTCACAGCCCACCTGGTGTTAAGTGGTTACTGGAGCCCATAGACATTTACAACGTAAATGCGCCACCCATCTTGAGATATAAGTTCTAAGGTCTCAAGTATAGTTACAACGGCTACCCTACCCTTGAAACCGAAACGCATTACTGCTTCATGGCGGAAATAGGTGGTACCTACCCGCGCGGACTCACAAGAGGTCCTAAGATCAGTAATTACGCAAATTATAATTATTATAATTTTGCGGGTTTGATTTTTATTCTTATTTTTCTCCACCTTATCCCACTATGTGGGGTCGGCACAGCTAATTTTTCTCTTCCATTCTCTTCTATCAGCCGTCATCTCAACACTCACTCCTTTCTCTCTCATATCGTCATTCACACACTCCATCCATGTCTTCTTCGGTCGACCTCTTCCCCCTCTACCTTGCACTACCATTTCCATACATCTCCTAGTCACATGCATCTTCTCTCTACGCATCACATGTCCATACCACGCTAACCGTCTGCTCCTTAATTTGTTGTTTACCGGGGCCACTTTCAAACTTCCTCTGATATACTCATTCTTTATCTTATCCATTCTTGTCACTCCACACATCCATCTCAACATTCGCATCTCTGCCGCATGCACTCCTCTTTCATGCTTAACTTTCGTCGCCCAACACTCAGATCCATACAGCACGACAGGTCTAATGATCGTTTTGTAAATTTTACCCTTGAGCTGAAGGGGCATTCTACGATCGCATGCTGTTGCAGAGACCTGTCGCCATTTCATCCAACCAGCGTTTATTCGATTTGTGACGTCCCGGTCTATGTTGCCGTCGTTCTGGAGTATAGAGCCGAGGTACTTGAAGTCGGAGCAGACTGGCAGGGAAACACCATCTAAGGCGATTGGCGTGAAGTCTGAAGAACCACCAAAATCACAAAACATGTGCTTGGTTTTTGTTCGACTGATCTTCAAACCCACGTTTTCCAACCTTTCTTTCCATTTTGCCAATCTCCTCTGTATCTCAGGCCCTTCCTCTCCAACGAGAACAATGTCGTCGGCGAACAGCATACACCAAGGCGCCTCTTCCTGTATGTCCGATGTTAGGGCATCCATTATTAGGATGAACAGGTAAGGGCTTAAAGCTGATCCCTGGTGTAAGCCTACCGCCACACTGAACTCGTCGCTATCGCCAGCTGCGGAGCGTACGTACGTACTAGCTCTACCGTACATAGCTCGAACAAGCCGTTGGTATTTCCCTGGCACTCCTTTCACTTTCATGCTCCACCACAAAACCTCACGGGGAACCCTATCATACGCTTTTTCTAAATCAACAAACACCATGTGCACATTTTTACTTGCACGGCGATATTTTTCGCACAATTGGCGCAGGCAAAAAATGGCGTCCGTTGTACTGCGTCCCGGCATGAACCCGAATTGGTTCTGTGATACCTCACTCTCACCTCTCATTCTTCTCGCTATCACTTTCTCCCAAGCTTTCATACTATGTGACATGAGCTTTATTCCTCTATAATTGTCGCATACCTGTATGTCACCTTTGCTCTTAAATACAGGCACGAGTGAACTTTTGCACCACTCGTCAGGCATGGCCTCTTCTTGAAACAATTTATTGAAGAATAAAGTCAGCCACGGGGTTTGATTTTTATCACACGATGTTATTCCTTCACCGTGGAAGTCAATCGTGCACATTTGTTGAGTACGTATTTCATTAGAAAAATTGGTACCCGCCTGAGATTCGAACACCGGTGCATCGCTTCAACACGAATGCACCGGACGTCTTATCCTTTAGGCCACGACGACTTCCGAACGAACGAATTTTCAAATGAAAGATGTCCTTAACTCAATATAACGAATTGCTTCCACGATAAAGGAAATAATATAGTGAAATAAAATTGAAATTTCACAAAAATTGTATTGTAGTTTGTGACATTACTGTACAATTGTAACATAGACCTCAAGTCTCAAGGCGGGTGGCGGCATTGTGTTGTCCTTGATGGCCCTTTAATAGTTAAAAATCAAGCTGATCATAAGGTTATCTGTAGGTCAATAGAGGAATCAAATTTATAAAACTACATACTTATTAAAGGTTAATAACCCAAGTAGCCAGTAGGGCGTCCCAATGCGATTACTCTTGAGTGGTTTCTACTCGAGGATCTTTTTGCCCAAAGGATCCCGGCTTATAATAAATAAGATTATTATAATTATTATATATTCCTTCTTTCCTTATATCTAATGTTGAACATATATTTACTTCTTTAAAACAATTTCATAACATTCCTCATTTGAAATTTTAAAACGACATTTAAAAGAAACGAATACTAATTTTAATGATTTAAAAATACTCGAGTACATTAACGTACTAAAGGTGTATAGTAAGTACGTGAGTCTGTGGCTCATAAAAAATCTATTACCACGACACTTTCAAAGAAACCATACAGCTGAACCTTCACCTTGATCACATCAAATTGACGTTACTTAAAAGTCCACCACAAAGACGGACTTCATGCATTTTGTAGTTCGGAAAACTTATCACCTAAAACAGCTGACGTCCTTTCATAGCCGGCAGGGGAGGTTATAAGTGAGGGAAATCGTTGGCAGCGCACAGTTGTCTGCCACAAAAACCGCGTGTCGGTGCGGTCATTCCTCATAATAATAATGAACGTATTTTAAAATACGTGCGTGTAAACTTAACGCTTCGTATAAAAAACATGAATTTTTTTTTTGTGTCTTAATCGACTGGTGTGCTAATTGAAGAAAACAACTGAACAAGATGCAGGGCGTTATAGCAACATTTATTTTGTTTGCTACTTTACAAGGTACATATATGTATTGGTTGTGTTATTATTAGCAATAATATCCGGTAAGACAGTTTTAAAATACTTATTTGGCTAATTAAATTGATATGCGAATGATAAATAGACCCATCATCTTTCATAGACAAAGAATTGCATTTGAGAGTTCAAATTCGTTTAACTGAATTTATTTACAAATCTTTCTAGATTATTGTGATCATAAACAAATGGTATTGCCAATGTTATTGAAGCTCAGTAAGCATATTGTTTAAAGTTGTGATTGTATTTACTTGTATAATATCTATTTTTATTTAGAACCTATCTGGATGAAAGCTAGATATAGTACGTAATGTAAGAATATAAATTTAATATGAATTTAAGAATAAGAATATAAATTATTTTTTAATTTAAGAATATAAATTTATTTTTTTCGTTAGTATAATAAAATCCAATTAAAATTTAAGATTGTAGTTCATTTAAATTTATGACTTCACACTTTTCTTTTCAAGTACGTATGTAATTTCGCTACCTTGTAATAATGGTACAAGTTTTTATTTATTTGATCATGCTCTTAATTTTATATTTTAATTCTCTAAATTATTGTTTATTTACCTGAGTCAATTTACACAATAAAATGTCGTGTATGAAAAATACGTAAAACGTGGTTGAATTTAAGAATGTTTGTCTCGGTTAACAAGTCAAGTCAATTCAAGTTAGTCAATGTCACGAAAAATCTAAAGTTCGATCATAAATAAATTAAGTTTTCGTATTGCTAGCGCACTGTTTATTTCTTTACATGACACAACTTTTTACTGTGCATCTATGTGCATTTATTTTTATTGTCACGTAATTTCATGTTCACTAAATTTTAATACAAACAATATTATTGTATTGGTATTTCAATTACAAAGCTTCGGTCAAATAAAAAGTTAAATGTAAATAATTTTAATATTTTTCTAATACCACTGCTTTCTATTAGGTTTATTCTGTTTCCTGGTAGCTGTATTAAATCTTATTACGACAAATACAAGCGACGACTAACGGTTTGTTGACATCCATTACGTGACTTATCAATGACCGTCCTATTTGTACATGGTATAACGCGGTATTAGTTTATTGTTAAAAGCAAATTAAGTATGTTTGTATCATGCCTGTATTTAATTAAGTTCGTATTGCAGTGTAAGCTGTATTGTAAGCCCGTATAGCTGGTTCTATCGTCCAGCTTCTTTCTGTCGCGAAGAGTTTCTCTAAGAGGTCACGGAGCCCGTAATTACCGCTGCTTATGGCGTAGTTTAAACAACACTTCTAGTCGCTATTAGATTAAACCAGAGGCTCCCAAACTTATTTTGTGTACTGCTCATTTTGAGAATAAATTACTTTTTATCGCCCCCATTTTTTCACCTACTTAATATCACTATAGCGAGAGCTCAGCCAGTGTCTAAGAGCCCTCCTAGATGAAATTGCAAATCGCCTCCCAAGCCTCTACACAATGTCCTCCCTTTTTTTTCTGAGTCACTTACCGCCCCCCTTTAGATCTGCAGCGCCCACAAGGGGGCGTTATCGCCCACTTTGAGAAAGGCTGGATTAAACCAATACCTATACTACTCTCCAAGTGTGCATGAAGTCCGATCGTGCCTGTGTCTTTGTTCAAACGCGGCTTGTGGAGAAGTACTTAACGGTAGGCAGCGGCTTGGCTTTGTCCCTGTCATTGTTGAAGTCTATGGGAGACGGTAGCCATTCACCATCAGGTGGGCCGTATGCTCGTGTGCTTACAAGGGCAATAAAAAAAAGTTCATTATATTCTCTACTGGTGTATTAAAGGCAGGGAATAACGTGAATAATTAAGGCTAGGTACTGCCACTACGAATGACTGGGAAGTAAGTAGGTAATTTTATGACATAGAACACGGTGACAGCCTTGTTACCTCCGTGTACTCGGAGATTTCAAACGATCGACAGACGACATTTAATATCCTTACAAACTTCCAAGAACACTGAGATTCTTACAATACTATCTTCGGCGGTGTTTAGTGTAGGATTCATTTGGAAAGACAAGTTTGCTTTCAAATACGTTGCTAGCCCTGAACAGAGCGAAGTGGTAGTTCACTACCTAAAAAATTACTTGCTTTATAACAAACACTCAGACTGAGTCTTCTGTGAAGTACTGCTCCGAGACTGCCAAGTATCAACTACTTCCATTTAACATTGTAAAGATTGCTGATAATCTTGATCTCACTGTCAGCTTAGAATGTCTGCGTCTACAGACAACCTTTCAGAGATCATTTTTACAACGTACCATCCGGTTGTAGAATGGTTTCCTAAGTACTATAGCTTTCAATGAAAATAATTACTATAGAATCTTAAATGACTTGGCTATGCTTTAGGCCTAAAGCTGCTGTTCTTTACAATTAAAGTATTCAATGAAGTTCTTAAAGCTTTACGCATTGCCTAGGATTGCATAGCAAGCATTATTGAGAAGACATAAAATTTATATTAATTGAAATGAGTTTTTCTCTTAGAAAGTTCGGGGTCGAAAGTACCACGTAAAAAAATATGCAGTGAATTTTCAATATTTTCTGTATTCATATTTAGATAACAAAAACAATCAGAATTCCGGTCACCGTCCTAGTCGAACCCGTCGCTTGCGACGAAGGGCTCGACGAACGAACGGCGGACGAACCCATAGACACAGCCCACTGAGTTCCTCGCCGGATCTTCTCAGTGGGTCGCGTTTTCGATCTGGTGGTAGATTCTGCGAAGCACTGCTCTTGCTGGGGCCAATGTTAGCAACACTTCCGGTTTGAGCCCCGTGAGCTCACCTACATGCTAGGGTGAAGCTGAAATAGCCTCTCAAGGTACATCAGCATAGGTAGGGGGATAAAAAGAAAAAAATTAATCAGAATACCCCAATGAACCAACTGAGCCCAATTTTTAAAGAACTTTTTTGCCCTTCACAAAACCTATTATGCCAAATACAATGCAATTTTATTCAGATATTATGAAGTTTTTCGACTTTTATCTGGTCTCGAAATCATTTCACAGCTTCATATTTACCCATTCAGAACAATAGGAACTCTGTCGTCATTACTATAATTATCTGAATTGTTTTAGTACCATCAACGAATTTAATTTAAAGTTGCTTTGTCTTTTATTTAAGCTTTTTGAAAGAATTTCACTCTCTGAATCATTTCAAATTCTGCCTGGAAAAATGTCGCTATTGAAAAAACCAGCAAGTATAGCTCCAATATAATTGTTTTGTGCTTTATATTTTTAATTATTGCTTAGCATATTATCGATACCCATAGACATTAAAAGGTTGATGTGAATCATGAATAACTTATTTAGGTTTATGGCATGTATTAAAGCAATGTTTATTTGTATGCATTTCTGCAAGCTGTCTGTAGTTTGAATGAGAACATTACGTAGGTTTTTTTTATTACACAAATTATTTGACAGAATTGAAGTTAGTTGTCAAATAAACATCATTATTTTTTTAAATGAAGGTTTTTCATACGTGCAGAAAATCATCAAGCATAATAATAATATGTTAAATATTTCGTGGGTAAATCATAATTTTTTTTATCCTTTTTGTTTCCTACCTAACCGCTGGTAGCCTAAGGGACTATTTCAACTACAGACAGAGAAGTTTATGTAATATATTATTCAATATTACTATGTACCCGTGTTTTTTATCTTTTGATGGATATGTATGCTCCAGACTCACTTAGAAAATAGAGAGTTCTGTGTAGTTCCTAAGAATTACTACAAAAGTTATTAAATGATTGCGATAATCTGATATAACAAATTATGATTCGCCGAGTTACACAATCAAAGAGATCTGTGACTGTTTTATATTCAGACTTTCGCTAAACCTGTGTAGTAATTTTTTACAAAACCATCTCTCAAAACTAGGCCGTCTTTGGTCTCGGTTTTATAAAAAAATACAAAATATTGAATTATGTTTTATATTTGGTATCTATTACATATATAAAAAATATTATAATCGATTATTGTCCAATATTCTTTTCACTAAGGGGCTGCTGAAACAGCTAAGTTACAGTTTATGTTAATAGTTTAACATCAAGTAGGTAAGTTCTTAAATTCTGATTAAATTATATAAGAAACATTTATTTTCGTTATAAACAGAAGTGCTAAGTACAGGTTAATTAATTTTGAACGACTGTTTTTGTCTCCATAAACTTATAAATATGTATGCATATAGACTTTTTGGTTTTTTATTCAATTTTGTTATCTCCATAAACATTTAACCGCAGTTTTGAAATTTTCATAGGCATTGAAGTACGATGTCCATTGACATGTCCAAGTCGATTATTCTACAGTAGATATTCACTATCAAGTGTGTTAACGAGGTTACTTCGATGGGATCATAATTTTTAACGGTAGGTTTTAACTCTATGTTTACTACATCTTTATATTTTTATGGTAAGGTTGAGGTACATTTTTTTGTTAGTTAGCAATGTACCTTAAAGCGTTAACAAGCATCCTGAGTGGTTTTAGAATACGAACAAAAAAAAAAAAACATCCACGATATAATTTTTCTGTCACAACTCGAATTTCAAAATCCTAGGCCCGTATTTGGGCGCAACATTTCAGTGTTGCATTTATATTCGGTGACATTGATATTTATCTTTTTAGGATAACTTTAAAATTGAAATTGCATTGTATGTTATTGGTAAAACCCGACTGATCAATGCAGATGTAAATGGCACTCATTTTAGTCGATCTTTTCAAAATGAGTATTAGTATTGTACGGTAGACAGCGTTTTGGGTGTACTCCTGATACTGATGATACGGGTGATACTGATGTCTACGAGGGACAGCGGTCACCATCAGAAGGCCTGTATGCTCGTCAGCATTCAAAGACAATGAATAATAATACGAATAGAGCCTCGTCAATTTCTTCGCTGGCTTATTACAATTACAATAATTAGTATAAATGAAAGGTATCGTATGACACAAAACTTTTTTGGAAAAAAAAAACGACAAAGGGAACGTTTACCGAATGAGTGGATCCGAAATATAGTTGTTCGGAACTTGTCAATATGCAAACTTATTAACGCGATTCAGGTTTAGTCAAATATCTTTTAAGCTTAACGGTACGCCAGTTTTGCACCTTTTTTAATTAACATTTTACGTTGTATCATATTATAATAATTACAAATTATTTTAGTATTACTGATTACTAATTATTGACATTAGGTGGTACAAACAAAGTGAATGTTGTCGCTTGGATGGACATTACTTTTTTATAACGTTTTACTACGATCAGTGCCAATATCATGTAAATCAAAGCTATAATTATGCGCCTACAAAAAAAAATATGTTATACCTCTATATTATCAGAAAATAGTCGACCCGTACGTGTTGATTGCTATCGAAATTGCTCTTCCAACCTTTACTGTTGTCTCCATGTTGACTAATAACAATGCATGTACAGATAATATCTAACGGCCCTTGGTATCATTCCAACAAATAAATATCTATGCTTGTTGCGACGCATTACAAACGTTGTCTTTATTAACAGATCTTTGTAGATCTATATTAGTTCAAGTGGCTAATCTAATAATGGACACATTACATATACGAATTCTTGTAACTTACATTTTTCATACTTTGGGATTCATTTGATGCCACTTTTAAGCTCCGGTTCTTAAATCCCAGCTAAAATAAGTTGTAATTAAACGAAGTATAAATACTCAGGATATTGACACTATTTTTAATTTTTATTATTATTACCTGTGACACAAATAATTCACTTTTGTATAGATACACATGTATGAATAAATAAAGTATTAATGTTGTATGTAATAATAACGTTATTTGATAATAATAACGTTATAATAACGTTAATAATAACGTTATTCGATAATAACGTTATTATTCGATAATAACGTTATTATTACATACAATGTACACGATTGTTACACACAAGGAAAGGGAAGTCTTCAAGCAGTCCCATGGTTAAAAGATAAAAATATTCATAAGACTCATGAAGGAATTCAACTTAAAACTCGACGAAATTTTGTCATTTTGTATACAAAGTACTTTCCCCATACGTGATACGGATTTTTATCTGTCCATTAACTTAAAATAATGCAAATGATTCCTCTTTTAAAATAATATTTATAAATTGAACAATTTACCCGTTTTCCTTGAATTTAAAAAGCTTCCTGAGGTTGCTAGCCTTGTTACGTAGCTTTTGTTCTTTGTGGCCTATATAAAACGAACCCAATAGCAGCAGCACTTTGAGTGACACTCTATATAATTTAGCCACACCTATGTGATTTTATGTAATATTTACAAGTAATATGTTATTGAGTATAAACCATTTTACCGGTTTATTTGATTGTTTTAAATCATATTCACCAATATAGCATTTACTTCATTATTCGCCAGCAAACCACTGCGTTTCTCGCCGGATCTTCTCAGCGGGTCGCAATTCCGATCCGGTAGTAGATTTAGCGAAGTGCTACTCTTGTTATGACTACTGTTAGCAATTCTGTTAGGTTGAGCCCGTGAGTTCATCTACTGTGCGCGCGAAGGTGGAATAGCCCCTTAGGCTACCAACGATTAGGTAGGAAAAAAGAAAAAAGTTCGCCAGTGGTAGACATAATTATTAAAACTTTTAGTGTTTAATGTCGCGTTTTTATATTATTCTCGATGCTTCCAATACTTTACAGTTTTCGTGGTCACGGACGACTCAACTGTATTTACATATTCACCAATTTGGAATTCTATAAATTTACATACGTCTTGATAATTTATTCAGAAATATGCGTATTTTTTTGGCATTTAAATCGTTGCGCTCAAAATATAATATTATACTCAAATTGTTGAATGGGACCTGGGTAAATACTTTCTCCTGATAATCACATAGAGCAACTTGCTAAGAATCTGTATTATCGGTACCTATCTCGGTCGTTTTCACGAGCAGAACTAATTAAAAGCTTTTATTTCGTGAATCACGAATTGTGATTTACGTTTTCTATTTCTGTACTTATATTATTTTGTAGTATTCTTAAAGTCTAATTTTAAAAGCATTTTTGTAGAAGTACCTAAACTTGTTTTTACCAAGTAAGTAGCGGAAACTTATGTTTTTTTTTGTAACAAATGAATTTGAGGAATTTAAGGCAATAAACAAGCAAGTTCCTATTAATCGAGTATACGTCGAGTGAGTGGTCAGCGATGCTCATGTGCATCAGAGATGCCAAGCTCAAGGCTGATTCACCGCCTACCGTTTTAATTTCAAAACTCATCCGAAGAATTACACATCATAGGGCATTTCATTCTAATGTTTGTAGCCTCTAGGAACCACTTTATGCCAGGGAGACCAAAAGCTCGTCTATCTAACTAAAATAATAAAAATAGCATTAACGCTTTTTTCTATAAATCAATCTAACATATTCAAATGTAAATTCCCTTCATTTTTTTCTTAATCAAATGAAAATCGTTGTAAAGTTCAAGCCTATACAGTAAATCGCTTTACTCGCAACAGTATTTCACATGTTCATTGTAAACTAGATTTCAATAAATATTAAGTTCTGAGCGTTTGAAATATACCTATAATCGTTTCGATGGGAATCTATTACGTCACTTAACTATGAAAGTTTCATAGTTCTCGCATTGTACAGTTTCAGCTTAGTATTTAATCATTGTAACGTATTGTTTCAAGCAGTCGACCTTTTTGACCCTTTTTATTGTTTCATATCATGGTATACTCAATTATAATAATCGATTTCATTGTTTAAGCGCGAAAATCGAACAGAAGGTCAATTCACTACCACCACAATATTAAAAGTAAAATAAAGTCATAATCTACTTAAATACATGGATTTGACAATGTCAACGGACTCCGGTCATCTATAAACTAAACCATATGAGCCGTAGACGACCTAACCATGTAGAACAATTAAACAAAGTATTAAAAAAGGTGCATATGGATGCATTTCACATTGCGTGACTTAAAACATGAAATCGGTGATTGTGAACCGATTCAATTGTGTTCCTGTTGGCTATATGCAACTGTTTTGCTGCAATGCGCATCGTGATATTGTTTATGAACCGTGTTTCTGGCACAAACATTTGATCGTGACGACATTAATCACAACGCCATTGCCAGTTGTAGATGGAAAAATATAGAAATTGTCGTCAGCGGCAACATCTTTAAAAATATATTTTACTCGTCACAGAAATTAGTTACGGTCGAGATTATCTTGAATCGTTTTCCATATATATGCTAATGCAGTTTCCGTTGATATCACACAATACTGACATTTATGACGATTAATGGACAATGCAAACTCATGTCTTTTATCGCAAGGCCGTTGACGTGGACATCACCCCAAGACCTTCAGAAATGTTGTCGGTAATTAACAAATTGAACACAATGCTAAAACCGTCCAAAACATTTCACACCGAATTATACGAGACAATGATTTGTATTGCCGTTCTCGATAGCATTTATCTGTTAATAATAAACATTAAATAGGCAAAGTGTGCATATCGTTTGGGCTTTCGAATAAGTTCCAGCCCCACCTGCAAGTGAAAGGAGCCGCACTGAATAAGTAAGTATCGGCATTCTAGGATAGCATTGATTATTATCGCGTCTGAAAGTGGACCATTTAGGATACTTACCTATTTTGCATACGAAATCTAGCGTGACCATTGGCAACAATGAAAGGTCATTAAATCTATTATTAGTAAGTTTATGTACCGTAATTTATTTTTATCAATGAACTTTTCACGCGTCAGTTCACGTTACGGTACACTTTGTCTGCCACGTTTCGATTCGTAGGCATTAAACTAACTCAAATAATTTTTTTACACAATAACCGTGAGCGTTCTACAAATCACCTTAAAAATACGACCGTGAAATGAGACAATGAACAGCATTATTGAATTACGTTGCACCTCGAAACTTTCATTCGTTTTACACTAGCCATTAACACGAAATAAAATATTCTGTTCTAACTATGTAGAATGAATGCACTCGTTAAACTATAGGCAATGCGCGTGATTCAAGTCATGCGAAGGTAAATGAGATACCGCCATTGAAAAATTGAATTTTTAATAATATATTTTTCAAAAGCAATAAATATCATGTGTGGCATCCATTTTGAAGCTATTAGCCTCCTAAATGAATGAAAAAGCTATTATGTTGATTTGTTTAATAGAAAAAAAATACATAAAATAAATCTAAATCGATTCATTTTGCTGTAGCAGTACAATACACGATTTATATTTGTAAGTATACGTAGTATTTGCAATTCAAAAGTATAATATTAGTATTAACTTGTTACCTAGTTCTAAATTTATTCAAATAATGAATTAATTTACATGATACAGTAATTGAACATTTTGAATCTCGGTATATTATTAGCCTATAAATAAGTTCATAATATTGTAATGACAGTATTCCGGTGTGCAATACAATAGTTCGTACAGTAACAATTGTGATCTAACTGTGTATTCAATAACTAAGCCGGTATTGGTGGTGGTCTCCCGATTTCAAACGTAACCATTGTAATCGAAATATAATGAAGTAGGCAAGCTACAAAAAGTTTCTTCAACGGATAAAATAGGATCTTGAAGGAATCAGTTCTTCTTCCACATTAGCTAACCTCGTCCAGTTAAGTCAAACAGTTAGATGGGTTAACGATCACACGGCCCAAAGTGGCTACTGGTTCATATACATCACAATATGCATGCCGTTTAAGATATGAGGTCGAACTTTAAATTTTGCTGTATAATTTGTACTATAAAGGTATACTATAAATTAGCTGTTCTTTTTCTAGTAGACATTTGAGTTTCAGTTATCGCAAGTTTCACTCTTTACTTGTTGGTAAGCATTATTAAAAAGGTATGCGGTCTGTATGTTTAGGTTTGTATTTTTCTACGTATTTTAACCGCAACTACAATTTGTTTACTTTCTAATTTTGTATAAACAACAATTGCCAATGGCATCAATGTTTTCAGGTCTGTTTACTCATATAATAAAAAGATGTGTGGTGTTGTGGGACACCGGATAGGAACGAAGTTCCTTATTATAAAAATATTAATTTAAAGTTCTATTCGAGGTATAAAGTAAATAAAACTGAAGGTTTCGCAACAACCCACGGTCATTCGGTAACGTGCGAACTTATTGTGGTACACTTCATTCGCGGTTGTTTGAATAAGAGTTAGTGTATTGCGCAAACGAACGCTCTGAGATCGTGGTCAATGAATGATTAAAAAAATATGTTATTTTTTGTACGTTATTACAAAGTTAAATCGGACACTGCGTGCATTACTAATTTGTATGTTATTACAAAGTTAAGTTGTACACTGTGTGCATTACTAATAAAAATCTTACGTTACGGACGTTTTTCCCGGTTAAAGTAAGTACCCCTTCGCATCGTCCCATAAGGAGCTTCGTTCCAAAAATATATCTTAAGAATTTCATCTACAGCCCAAAAATTCACACAAACTACTCGTTGGCTTGATTATGCTCATAAAATAACGCTGTGCACTTATTATAAGATAATTATGTATTATATATGAATAAAAAATTAAGATTTTTTAAATATCCGTTGTAAAAAAATTTATTCTACTCATTATGTTTCGTTTTTTTATCTTTAACAGTACTCCTTACGCTGGGAGATGACTTCGGATATGATGGAATCACAGGTAATATTTTACATTTGTATTTATTTATTCGTGTTCTTGTGTAACTTTGAGTAATTTCAAGAAAGATTCCTACACAGCAAGTCTTAATTTATCTCTGACAAATCTTACTTCATTAGAGAACTATTTCTTATTGCGATTTATCGTTCGCTATTCAGAATAGCCGGAAATAAAATGGGGTCGTTGTAGAAGACGTGAGAATGTGTTGATTTCAAAATATTTTACGATAAACCACGTTTGAATGCGTAGTGTACATATATGCTGGTTTTCAACGAAAGCAGATGAAATAGACTCTGCGTCAATTGTGACTTTTGGGAATTTGGTTTTTCTTGCTACAATTCTAATTTAAAACTCAAAGGATAAACCTTTAGCGGATGTTGATCTTATATGTTTAAGAAAACACATTTTCTTAAACTAAAATTTTAATATGGTTATTGTTGATTTACACAATGGAATCAACGTGTTATTATTCTATCATCAAAATTAAATGTCATTATCGTTTTTTCTTGTAGAAATACGTTCATTTCTAAAATTACCTTGTAAAATTTGGTTGTTTTGTTTTTGTCGTAATTTAATAAATTTCGCAACAAAGTACTAGGCATAAGCCATAAGCAATAAAGAGATCTAGAACTGTCCATGCCTACTACATAAGAACAACATCTATAAAATACAAATTTTCTTTGTCTATAGGACCAAATTACTGGGGCGAGAGATATCGAGAATGCGCAGGAAAGCACCAGAGTCCTATCAATATCAACATTCTGCATGTTAAACATATAATTCTACCAGATATAGAGTTCATCGGCTTTGATGACTCGATCGACGATGTACACGTCACCAACAATGGACACACAGGTTAGATTATAACATCTCTCCATATTCTTCAAGAATTGTTTTTTATAATATACGTATTGATCGATATATTATCGGTTTATGTTCGCTACTAAGTATTTTTATATAGTCTTAAAGGTTGTTAAAGAAGTCTGTTATTCTAAAAACGGTAATGAGGTCGTAACTGGTTTAAAAGGCGTCGTAAAGCAATGTATCGATCTATAGTTTTAGATATTAATGTGAAGCGCGATGCTTATTTCTAATAGTAGACAAAAAATGTCGCGAAAATGCTGGAAGGCGACTACTAATTTGGAATACTCTAACTTGTCGTATACTTCAAGTAAGAAGTCGTCGAGACCTGACTGATGGGACGTCTAGTGTACCTACGTGGATTATTCGATGCCAATATTTCGGTTAAAATCCCCGTATAATTGTAAAATAGGTAATCTTATTGCTAAAAGCATTCTCTTTTAGACAACCACTTGGTATGGTATGGTAAGTATCGTAAACTTTCATAAGTTGGAACCACCTTGCTGCCTATTTGCACCACGAAGTAGTTCGTCCGGTTCAAATAGTCTGACAGTCGTATGTACAATTTAAATATGTCTTGGACTGTGTTATTATGTGATGCCTATGAGCTCAGGCTACCAGTTAACACAAGATGAACCGTAAGCTTGTTTACAACTCATTTAGTAAGTTTTTTTTTTAAAACAAACGCATACTTAAGGAATGCACAGAATATGCAACGTGCATCCTTATATTTTTGTGAATTGTTTTGTTGTTTTGAATTGTAAAAACATCCTTATGTTTTCACAATTGAGAAAGACAGGAAATCAATACTTCCGACCTAAATAGGATACAAAGAATTCATTGAGGATTCATTAGGTATGGTTAATACTTCCGTGGATTTTGTATACCTACGTAATAAATTATTAAGGTAAATGGTACAAGAAACAGATGATTCATTATTTACGTATATAAAATTGTATTTGTACAACGGTAATCTGCTTTATGCGGGCAGCTCAGGGTCGGCCATAATAACATGGGGAGTCTGTGTCCAGCATTGGACGTCATGGACTGATAAGAAAATATAGGTATGCATTAGTGCTTTTTTTTTTTTTTTGGTCAGGAGGAAATCGCCGGACTATGTCGGAGTCGAACCGACTAAAACCTCCTGTCGCTCAACAACCAACGTCCAAACCTCACATGAGACAGAACTCATGAAAAGGCAAAGGGGGGAAAGTGAAGTGTTTAGTGCGGAGCACATCTCTCCCATCACCCTCCCCCTCGGGACGCCGGACTGGCGGTCGTCGGCGCCACGACCACCAGCCCTCTCGGTCGGCAGGCTATCCGGAGCCCGCCTAGATGGCGCCGGTTAGAGTGAATGCATTAGTGCTAGTAAGATTTTAACATAGCATTTGGTAGGAGATATAAATTCATAAAGTCAGAGTCGGTTGATCGATCGATTATAGTATTTCTGTTTAAAACAAAAACAGTACGACTGTGAGTGAACACAATAACGAAGATAAAATTTATAGGACATACGATTCTGAATTGGTAATGGTTCCTCCCAATAGAATAGGCGTTTATATGGAATGGTACTCTAGATGGTAAATATCTAATCCCGCTTACTTTTATAGCATTAGCTCCTTTGATTAACTAATAAAAGAGTAATAAACATGCCTTCTTATCAATCTACTTCATACAAATGACCGAACCAAATTGCCGTCAAGTCCAACAATTTGCATACTTAAACGTCCGAGACCTAATAGGTCAGAGGCTTGGTTTAGTCATGAGATTGTGCCGTGGTTCTATCCTGAGGCTGATGCTTTATTTCCTAGTAATATGTAACAATTTTGTTGTCACTAATGACTTCCGCGATGTAGAAATAACATCGTGTCACAAAATCGAAACCGTTTGAAGGGTAGCATCGCCGCAATTCAGAATTTGATTTGTTGGCAGCATTCTCGTTGCTAATCCGAGATAATCGGTAACTGCTGATAATACAGTTGTCTATTACTGAATAGTCATGCTACTAAATGGGGAAACGCTCACCTATACAAAATTATAAAAAGTAGAAATTTTGGAAGTAGGTATCTAGCCACTATTTCTGAGTATATTTCTAAATCTATTTTGTTTAATTTATGAATTTAATTAAGTTATGTTTTGATTTCAGTATTAATTGAAGTGAAGAATGAACCTCATCCGAGGGTTCGCGGTGGGCCTTTAGATGGTGATTACATCTTCAGCCAGATGCATTTCCACTGGGGAGATAACGACACGTTTGGCTCTGAAGATACTATCAATCATAGGAGGTAAATAATTTATTTACTTAATAAAAACTAGAGAACGTCAGCATTAAGAAAATTGAAGGTTGTCTGTTATTCGATATTCTTAAGTAGGTACAGAATAAAATTATGGTTGTTTTATAACTTTAGCAATAACATTGTTTTTTTTTTCTATTTGTTTAAATATATAAAAATGCTCTTGTATCTGAAATATTTAAGGTTTTGTATGAAAAAAAAACTGTATAATTAAGGAGTGGCAATACTTTATTGAAACGACTCCATATTATGTAGATAAATACATTCATACTTCTACTGCTAAAGCTTAATCAACGACCTGCGATGCGAACGGGTAACTGTTACGCATAAAATAAATATCATTATCCGGTTATCCTGAATTTTGCGTACCGAAGCCTATAGTCATCACAACGTGTATACTGTACTGACCTTGAAACTTGAGCTGCAAGTCTTACTTGTTTAGTATAACGGCCGTCCCACCATTCAAATTGGTACGCATGACTGCTTGACGGCATAAATAGGCAGGATGCTAGTATCTTTGTAGACTTACAATGCGCTCTGCCATTAAGTAACCAGTAAGTAATGTATCAGACAAAAAAGAACGGATGCAAAAACATAATTTTCAAGGTAACTAATAATTTAAGTAGTTAGTAAAATCATTGAAATTTCTTTGTAGTGCCACAATAATCAATGTAATTGTACGCGACAAATTCAAAATATTCGTAACGTACGTAGTGCGAAATTAAGTAACATACAATGAAAGCAGTATGGAAATGAACATAAAAAAAATATTCTAGTAATTTACCTACATCATTATGTCGGGCGTTCCCAAAGTTTACTCTTATTAGCAGACAATACCAACCAAACCAAGCCATTCGCCCAAATCGTTAGCAAGCCATTCGCCCAAATCGTTAGCAATGTTAATCATAGTTCCTGAACATACTCGTTCTTTGCATATTGTAGATAGTACGTACCTATGATGAAGTTATTTTTCTGTCATGAGGGTATGTCTACAATTTTACTGTTTATTTAATTTAAATCTGGACGATTTATAATAAAAAAAGAAGCCGACGTCTAAGCCAGTAATAAATTGAATGATTTTCAAACAGCCGGCTACGACCACACTTGCAAGCCATGAGCGTAAATTAGCGTTGCATTAATTATTCGAACACTAGAATTATTGTAATTTCAAACGTGAAGTAGGTATATGAAACGATTGTAATTTAGATAATATCAAAGACGTACAGTAAAATTTTACTCACAAGAAATCTTATTTCTTTGTATTCTAGAACCTCGGTTTTACACTTTGTACCTACCTACTATTTTTTTTTTTTTTTTTTCCTACCTATGCTGATAGCCTTGAGAGGGTATTTCAGCGTACCCTAGCTTGTGTAGGTGAGCTCGCGGGGCTCAAACCGGAGAATTGCTAACACCGCCCTAGCAAGAGCAGTGCTTCGCAGAATCTACCACCGGATCGGAAGCGCGACCCACTGAGAAGATCCGGCGAGAAACTCAGTGGGCTGTGTCTGTGGGTTAATTCGCTCGTCGAGCCCTTCGTCGCAAGCGACGGGTTCGGCGAGGACGGTGACCGGTGCTTGTATTGCCTAAAAGCACCGTTAATGGATCAGGAGGATCCGTGATGACGTGCTTTGGGCGACGTCGACGGTTTACCAAACAGTCTACAGGATCGGGTATGTAGTTTCCGGCGGCCACGACAAGAGGGTTCTCATGTCGTGCCGCCTTCTCAAAGTGGCGCAGCGATGCCGACTGTAGATACTTACTGACGGGGTCGAGCTCCAGGTCATCGTGGATGTCCACATTCCTCTGGAACCATGGTGCTCCGACGGCTATCCTGCAGAATCGGGATTGTATAACCTGAAGGGGTTTCAAGTTGGTGCGGGCCGCGTGAGCGAACACTACGCTTGCATACGTCATGACGGGGCGTATGCAAGTTTTGTAGAGGGTTACCTTGTTACGGAGGGACAGTTTGCTTCGTCTACAAAGCATTGGGTAGAGTCGTCCTAGTATAAACGCGGCGCGATCGCGTACCGTTTTTACGTGGGGACGGAATGTCATCCCTCTGTCGAGGGTGACGCCTAGGTATTTGACCTTCGAGGCCCACGGTATGGGCTGGTCAAAGAGAGTGATGGGGCTAACGGCGGAGGTGTTTACGCGCCTATTGGGGAGTGGGGTACTCGAAGTGGTATTCGGAGGGCGACCCCTTTTGAATAGCACCGCTGTGCTTTTCGTGGGGTTGATGTCAATTCGCCACTTCCGGAACCACTGTCCCATGGTGGTTACTGCGGTCTGGAGTCGCCGATGAAGCAACGACATCTTCCTACACGAGTAGTAGATAGCCGTGTCATCGGCGAAGAGCGCTAGATGGGTCTCCGGAGACCGGGGTATATCGTTGATATACAAACTAAATAGTAACGGGGAGAGTGCGGAGCTTTGCGGGACTCCGGCAGTCAGATGACGGGGACGAGAACGAGTTCCCTCTACTCGATATCGAAACGAACGGTTCGACAAGAAGTCTCGTATGATGAGCACGAGTCTGTCTGGCACTCCCATGTTGTACAGTTTGTAGATCAAACCGTTGTGCCAGACTTTGTCGAACGCCTTCGCTACATCGAAGAAGAGGGCGCCGGTCGGGATTTGTTTACGCCTATTTAGCCCTATTAAGATGTGCTCCGTGAGGCGGTGCACTTGTTGTACGCACGAGTGCTTGGCGCGGAATCCAAACTGCTCGTCTATTAGAATTTTATTCGCGGTAACGAAGTCCCAGAGGCGTTTCCGAAGGAGTCGTTCGTAAATTTTGCCTATCGCTGGGAGGAGACTAATCGGACGGTAACTAGCGGCTTCATTATTCGGTTTGCCCGGCTTGTGTATACCGATAACGTCCGCTTCTTTCCATACCGCCGGAAAGATGCAGTGCGTCATAGCGGCATTTAAGATGGTAGCCAACATTGTTATCAGTTGGACTGGTAAGAGTTTTAACGCGCGGTTGCGGATGCCGTCGGAGCCGGGTGCCTTCTTAGGTTGAAGGTTATCTATTACTTCTCTAACTTCGTCAGAGGTAATGGGGGGTAACGCGTCCGAGGGTGGCAGGGAAGCTCTGCGCTCGACCTCCCTGTCGACTGCCTCGGAGTGTTCGGGGTCCGCGTATTGAGTGCTGGTGGTGCACTGCTCTTGCAGTGCATCGGCCAGCAACTCTGCCTTGTCATTGTCATCGAAAGCCGGTGGTTGGCCTGAAGGGCGTACGAGAGGAGGCATAGTAGCGGTAGTTTCGGACTTGAGAGTCCTTGCTAGTCGCCAGTATGCTTGATGAGAGGGCGCGAGTCCTTCTAAGTAACTATCCCAATTCTCATTTCGGGCGTCGCTCAGGCGAGATTTTACATCCCGCTGTAGTCGACGCATCCGAATCCGGTTTGAGTGCGTGGGAAGTTGATCGTAGGCCCGGATTGCCGCGTTTCTAACTCTTAGGAGGTTCCTAAGTTCGGGGGACAGTCTGATGCGGTGAAAGCTATCCTCCACATCGACTTCTTTTGAGGATCTTATGATCGCGGAAGAGATGTGATCCGTGATGATGTTTATGGATTCGACTGTGTCCTCGGGGGATGGAGTTGAATCCGGGCCGCAGGGGAGGATTGGTGGAGCGGCATCGGCTAAGCATTTGCCCAGCTTCTTCCAGTCGACCATGGTCCTCGTAGCTGTGACTGGGTTGTGGGGGCGACCGAGCTGCATAACGACAGGTCGGTGGTCTGAGTCGAGCTCTGACATTGCTTCGATGGAACGTAAGCGCAGAGTTACGTTCCTCAGCAGTGCCAGGTCTATAGTGCTCGGACGGAGCGCGATGTTATACGGATAACATGTTGGAGTTGGGGGACCGACTACTTCGAAGGTAAGGTCGTCTATAAACGCGTCGAGACGCCTACCGTTTATGTTTGAACTGTGGCAGTTCCACCTATGGTGGTGGCAATTTAAATCGCCTGCCAGGATGACGGAGTCTCCCATGCCGAACAGTGACTCGATGTCACTGCTCAGAAGGGGCTTGTCCGGGGGGAGATAAACGGATGCGATGACGATCGGCTGGTGTCCCGTCAGCGAGATACGGCACACTGACGCCTCGATATGTGAGAGTTATTTTTATCTATTGTAACGATACCTCCAAAAATGTTTTACCTTTGATAAAGTAATCTACATTTCGTTATAAAATCGCCAGATCTCAATTTTCAAATATCGTTAGCATATTATTATGATTGTACCGCTAATGACACGTACATAAGTGTGATTGTGAATTTTTCTTTCAAATTTAATGTGCTAAGCTTGAATTTACTTTGTTAACCGTATGCACAGGTACCATACACACTTTCGTATTTATGATTACAATTTTAAAATTATCTTTCAGTTTTCCTATGGAATTGCACATGGTGTTCTTCAAAGAAGAGTATGGAACCCCAACCAACGCAGTGAAGCATCACGATGGATTAACAGTGCTAGCATTTTTTTACGAGGTAGGCCCTATTCATTGGAATGAAATAAAACTAGTTTAATAGTATTTATTTTCGATAAATAAAATTGTATTCATAAAATTCGATATCTCCAGAAACCGGAAATAGAATTTGTAAGACCGTTGATAAAAAAAATCTTCTTAGTCGCATACTTTATTGCTGAAGGTCGTGTCCCTGAAAGCCCTTCGTAGCTCTTTGTACCATCAGCTTCCATTTCCTTCGGTTTTCGACTTCTCTCAGAGCGGTCGCAACAGAGAGTCCAGTGAGCGCAGTTATCTGATCTGACCAACGGTTTGGTGGCCGGCCGGCAGGTCTTTTCCCTTCTACCTTGCCCACCACAGTCAATTTTTCAAGGTTGTCTGGTGGCCGCCGAGCAATGTGACCAAAGTAACCAAGAACCTTCTGGTAGCAAATCGTCGACAGTCTCGTTTCTATGTGAAGTTGTTCGAGGACAGATTTGTTTGTTCTCTTGGCGGTCCAGGGTATGCGGAGCATTCTTCGCCTTCACCACATCTCGAAGGCTTCTATTTTTTTCCGTTCTGTTGTTCGAATCGTCCACGACTCTGCACCATAGAGAAAAATTTTTTTTGCAACACTCCGTGAACGAACAATTTTTGTTGGCTTTAACTCATTTTCGAACACCCAAATTCGTGACTGGTTTTTTGTTTCGGGTTCGTACGCGTATATCCTTGATTCGTCACCTGATACAATGTTGTATACAGCATTTGAGGATCCTGCGTGGAATCTTTCGAGAGTTCTGACGCACCAAGTAACGCGAGCCGCTTTTTGCTCTTCACAGAGCGAATGCGGTATCCATCGGGAAAACAACTTTTTTACACCTAATTGTTCATGCAAGATTATTTGTATTTGACTCATGCCAATGTCTAAAGTTGCCTGAATTTCGCGGTATGTCACATGTCGATTTTCCTCAATCAATTTAAGCACAGCATCAACGTTTTCTTGGGTGACTGCAGTTTTTGGACGACCTTGACGGGGATCATCACTGAGCTTGACACGTCCACGTTGAAACTCAGCAAACCAGCGATAAATTGTGGTTTTGGATGGGGCTTCATCACCAAATGCAGAAATCATCCGGTCAACACACTGTTTTTGTGTTAAACCACTTCGAAAGTCATAATAAATCATCGCTCTTGAATTTTCTCGAGTCAATTCCATTTTCTCAACGACTAAACAAGTTTGACAAAACCTCGTGACAAGACCGAGAATCTTTTTTTAAATAAATAAATGGTATTCGATTTTTAAAACCAAGAAGTTTTCAATTAAAAAGATTTTAATATGACAGGAACAGTGGAAATATTCCATTCCCGATACTTTTAGTGCAGCCCTCGTAAATAGCTGTTCATTTAAATATGATGTAAAATCTGCTCATTATAAATAGCGCAGTCTCAAAAGTCTGACCAGTGTGTGTTGCTAGTTGCCGTCTCAGTACCACGTGTAGTCAGGCCTTATCAGAAGACTCAAGGTTTCCCTTAGAACAATTGAGAGGGTTATGCCCTAAGCTTCCTTGCGAAATCAAATCAGGAGTGAGGAGATTCGCATGAGAATCTTGATAACCGACGTACCCAAAGGATTGCGAGGTTGAAGTGGCTGTGAGCGAACATTGCTCTTAGAACAGATGACCGTTGGGGTCAAAAAGTTCTCGAGTGGCAACTGTGTACCGGAAGACGTAGTGTAGGTAGACCTCCCACAAGGCGGGCAGATGACCTGTTGAAGGTTGTGGGAATCCGCTTGATGCAAGCAGCCCAGGGTCGATCATTATGACGAAGCTTGAGGGAGGCCTGTGTCCAGCAGGAGACGTCTGTGGGCTGAAAAGAAGATTATTTGCTGACCAGGTGTTGAAAAAACGCATTCTCTTGCATTTGGCCGATAAGCGTTATCTAAATATGAAAACACATTTTGTACAAAGTGCTCCATCAATAATTATCATATGTTAAAATAATCCGCAAATCTATGTTAACGGATCGAAATTCATAAACTAATTAAGAAATACGTTACTTGATTATTACCAGTTAGTTTCATAACAATTAGTAGGTACGAAACTAGTATAGTTAGTGTTATTCAAGCGTTAACTTGCCTGTCTTACAAACTCGATTGCCTGTTATATTTGTAATCACAAATGTAATCCCATGAACTGTATTTTCCCTTAAAAAATCCAAATCTAATTTCAGTTGGACCGTCATCAGCATCCAGCTTACGATGATATAACATCCGCATTAGCGAATGTAACCGAACCCTATTCTTCCGTGGCGATGAGCCATCCCTTTTCATTCCTCAACATTTTGCCTTACGATTTGAAGAGGTACTTTACTTACAAGGGCTCATTGACAACTCCGCCTTGTTCTGAAGTTGTCATTTGGTTGGATTTCGAGCAGCCTATTAGATTAACACACGATCAGGTACGTTGGTTACAAATAAGAATTGCTTTACCGTATGCCTGGGCAGTGGTACCCCTAGTTGAAGTTAATACAAATGAAGAATTAATGTCGTGCGCATATAGATTAAGCCCCTTGAAGTAAAACTCATGTTTATAAATGCCTAAAAATTACACTCTTGACCCAAGCATTTTGTTGTAAAGATTGACCCTTGAAAAGCTTAAAGATATAGGTACCCTGTGTATATAAAATCTGTACGTGGTACAGTCTTTTTGGTATTTTGCTAGTTCTATAAAATGTCTTATTTGAAACAAGGTTTGCTTGAGTGAAGGTTTGAAGTCGTCGCGATCTAAAAGATAAGATGTCCGGTGCATACGTATCTAGTACGATGCAACAGTGTTCGAATCCCGCAGGCGGATAGGTATCAATTTTTCTAATGAAATATGTACTTAACAAATGTTCACGATTGACTTCCACGGTGAAGGAATAACATCCTGTAATAAAAATCAAACCCGCAAAATTATAATTTGCGTCATTACTGGCGGTAGGACCTCTTGTAACTATACCGAGACCTTAGAACTTATATCTCAAGGTGGGTGACGCATTTAAGCTGTAGATGTCTATGATACCTCTTATTGACATTTCGACCTCACGTCTCTAGCTAAATAGTGCCATTCAAATGATAATGTCCATCGGCATTATTCACTCAATCATTCTTCTGACCATATTTGACGAAGTCTCAAATATTTTAGTGTGGTGCTATATGTACATCTTTCATCGGCAATATACATATTATGTATATCTTACATCAGCAATAAACACTTTTTTGATTCTGATATTAAGATGCATATAAAGAATTCTGATCAGAAACTACTGAGATACCAAAATACATGTAAATT
Organism: Bombyx mandarina; assembly: GCF_030267445.1. Taxonomy (NCBI): domain Eukaryota; kingdom Metazoa; phylum Arthropoda; class Insecta; order Lepidoptera; family Bombycidae; genus Bombyx; species Bombyx mandarina. The sequence goes on from NC_143216.1 coordinate 6,370,582, forward strand.
AATATTTTCAGATAGAAACGTTTCGTGAACTCAAATCAGCACACGGAAAGATCACTCATAATTTCCGACCAATACAGCCAATCGGTGACAGAATTGTATTTTATAACATTGACAACAGCTACTTTAGTTACAATACTATAGATGAAGATGAAGAGGAACATAAAGACACGCATCCAAGACGAAAGAAGCATCGCAATAATGCACAAAATATATTAAGCAAATATACTTTAATTTTATGCAATGTCTTGCTTTTAGTATATGGTATTCACTTAAGTCCATTAATTTCAGAGGTATCTTTCACGACTGATTTCTAAAATTAAAATGCAAGTGTTTTTGCATAATATTTCTTTTTGACACTCGGATTTGTTAGCAGAGACCCAATAAAACTATGTAGTATTAGGGAAAATTATAAAGACTGTTTGTGTATTTTATGTGATAAAACATTCGCCGATAATTGAAATCGACATTTTTTTTTTCTTTTTTTTTTCCTACCTATACTGATAGCCTTGAGAGGCTATTTCAGATTCGCCCTAACGTTTGTAGGTGAGCTCACGGGGCTCAAACCTGACGACGATGCTAACACGAACCCTAGCAAGAGCCGTGCTTCGCAGAATCTACCACCGGATCGGAAACGCGACCCACATCCGGCGAGAAACTCAGTGGGCTGTGTCTGAGAGTTAATTTACTCGTCCAGCCCTTCGTCGCAAGCGACGGGTTCGACGAGAACGGTGGCCGGTGCTTGAAGTGCCTAAAAGCACCGTTAGTGGATCGGGAGGATCCGAGATGACGTGTTTTGGGTGACGTCGACTGCTTTCCATTCTGTCCGCAGGATCGGGAATGTAGTTACTGGCGGCCACGATGAGAGGGTTCTCGTGTCGTGCCGCTTTATCGAAGTGGCGCATCGACGCCGACTGCAAATACTTACTGACAGACTCTAAGTCCAGGTCGTCATGGAGGTCGACGTTCCTGACGAACCACGGGGCTCCGACGGCTATCCTGCAAAAACGGGATTGAATAATCTGGAAGGATTTTAAGTGAGTGCGGGCCGCGTGTGCGAACACTACACTTGCATAGGTCTTGACGGGGCGTATGCAAGTTTTGTAGAGTGTCACCTTATTTCTAAGGGACATTTTACTTCGCCTGCATATCATCGGGTAGAGACGTCCTAGAATGAAGGCGGCACGGTCGCGTACCGTCTTAATATGGGGGCGGAATGTCACCCTACTGTCGAGGGTGACGCCTAAGTATTCAACATTTTAAATCACCTTGTAATGCAATGTTAGTCGAGTTTGTGTGATTTGGCTGTTGTTCACAATTTTCACGTTTTTGTGTAGTTGAAAGATAAGGTTTTGTTGAAGATGTGAATAATAATAAAAAATGCATAATTATAAATTTGGAGATAGTTCTGAATACTTAAAATATTGTTTTATTTAAATTATGAAGTTTATTTTTATTTAATGCCATTACGTTTACGTATACAGGGTTTATGGGAACAATTCAACGTATCACCGTAGGCCTATTTAAATGTCTAGAACTACTAATGATTTAATTAGAATTAGTTCTGTGGCAACTAATTTATTATTATTAACATATAGTAAAAACTGTTAGAAAATTGTTCCGTAAAGTATAAATCTGACTATTACATGTACATATCTATTTAAAAAGTGGTAGGAATAATTTATTATATAAATTAACAAACTAACGAGAGATATCGTTTATATAATGACTAGTATACTGTGATATTAAAATACTTTGAGATTAAATTAACTGTTTTATTAAAATAGATTTAGATATACATATCAGTTGGTGTTTTGTGAAGACAAGAATGGTAGAATAATCCATCATGAGTGGCTCATGGATCCTGTTCAACTGATCATGAATCTGTATTTACAATGCTCCATTCTATAAATCGGATCCATATGTTCATTTTTGTTCTCGTTTTTAGCTAAGACAAAGAGACTAATGGCACACTTATAAGTGAACGTTTACCTAGACCAGTGATTCTCAACCTTTTTGTTGTTGCGGCACATATTTAACAATTTCAAAATTTGGCGGCACGCAAAGAAAAAGATAAAAATTATTTACTTACTACCGAATCACATACATTTGCCAATTTTAACGAAAGAAAAGATGCAGTAACTACTATGCAACACCTTGTGAATCCCAACTATCACTAAAACAACACGTTTTGTACGCAGAACTGGCAAGTGTGCGCCGACTTGAGACATACATATTCCTATTGCTATGCACGCCGCTTCATCATAATTTGGCACTAAGAAAAACCGCGTTGCAAAGAAAATAATAAAATAACTTATTTTTTTGTGGATTTAAATATATATTCATGTTAAAAATATTTTTCTTTTTAAATTATATAATTTAATAATACAGTCAAAATCTGTTATTATTATTATTATTTATTATTAATATTAATTCTTTATTTCAGTTTTGTTTTTTAAAACCATAACATTTTGTTAGTAGTAATTACTTATATCTATGTTAGTGACTTAAAAAATCTAACACATAACTCTCATTATATATATACATTTTAAACCATTACATTTTTTATTTTATTTTTTTTCTCCTTCCAAATGCCTACTGCAAAGGCTATTGATCAGCAGTCCCTCGATCTTGCTCGATATGATTCTCAAAAGACTGTTGCCACTGTCACGAACTCGACGCAATAACGATGCACTTCTCTTCCGCATTATTGCAAAGAAGTCATCGGTGTGAGATGTCGCAAACATTGTGGATGCACTGCAAAAGCGCGGCAGTGACAACATCATCCTAAACGCATTATTATATTGAACGCGTAGGGCATTGTAAGCTCTCCGCGTGTATGTGGTCCACAGACTACTGGCGTAAAAATTCTGGCAATAAGCTTTAAAAATTGTAAGTTTAACATAGCTATCGCAACCAGTAAATCTGCGGGCCAGCATATTGCATCTTACTATCAACAAACATGTTATAACGACATCGAAGGGACTGCTCATATTCAGTCGTAAAAACCGATAGTCGTAACAACCGGTGATGCTTAATGTGTATCGTGCAAGTACAAACAAATCTATAGGGAATTATTGGAAAAATATATTTATACAACTATATACATTTTGCTTATTACACATAAGTAGAAGAATTTTTCTCTCTTCGCTCTTTCCAAATGGTTGAAATTGTCGAGTGTGATACACCATATTCCTTTGCTAAGTCTTTGTTTGAAATTCCGCTTTCTAGCTTGGATATAATAGGCGATTTTTCTTCAATATTAATTTGTTTTCTTTTTCTTTGCGACATTTTGAAAGTTTCACGAATAACTCCACAAAGTTTTGGTGCGTCTTGTGTATAGATAAGTACAAACTAACTGAAGAGATATGAAGAAGCGGGCTTTGACTCTACTGCATGCACGTGTTTTGTTTCTAAGAATTAGAAAATACCCTACACTAAACTAAATCTTATTGTTTTCTTTCCTGATTTTAATAGCCATTGAAGACAAATGTAGTAACCTATTCAAATTGTTTACAATACAGCTTAGCCGGTCGTTCTAACAGATCTAATTCTCCGAAATATTCGTCGTTTTATGAGGTATGTCGTTATTAGCAATGTATACGACATTGCAATGTTTTTAATAAGGCTGTCATATAGCATTCATCCGGGACCTTTGTTCTAGGTTATTATAGCCGGTATGTTGTTCTAAACGATGTCGCAGTAAACAGTTTTGACTGTATTAACATTATTATATATTTGCAAAATTTGGCGGGACACAAAAGTGCCGCGGCACAGTGGTTGAGAATCACTGACCTAGACCCTTAACAACACAATGAGAATGCCAGTGCTCTCCTTGAGGCATAAAGATAACTCTTTCATAATCAAGGTACAATAACCAATATACAAAAAGAAAAAGATTTAAAATTCATCTAATTGCATTAGGAGTTCAGAGCTCACTGTAACATGAATTTTGCCATCCATCTTGAGATTGGAGGTCAAAATCAGAATTGTAAGGCTGTTCCACCCTTCAAACCTATTGTTAAGATTATGGGACCCCAAATATATGGATCTTAATTATGCTTCATCAACAATACTTATACAAATTTAATAGGTTTAGAGTTTTTTTTATTACACAACTGACTTTCCACTTACAGGTTTCGCACAATAGCACAGTCATACCCTCGGTATTAATTCACTGGGCATCTTATCTTTTAGGTCACAACTACATTTAATATTTAAATCCACTTTTGCATGCTTTAAGTTTCTAATGTAAAATTATTGCAGGACACATAAAATTTAATCATCATCTGTAATGGTAGGTCGGTTAGCAGTCATTGTAATCATAGCACTTAAATTATCTTCATTTCCATGTTTCAGTCTATCCCAAATCAATTCAGCTATGGCTCTCTGTGTCTTCCGTTCTAATCTCTCTAGCTTCTTGGCCACATCTCGTTTGAGGTCCCAGTCTGGTTTTCTTGGTGCTAAACTTGTTATGTCGAGATCCTGGAGAACCACCTGAAAATGTTTCCTATTATTAAATTGTTGTTTCCATGAAAGCTTGATGTTAACAAATACAACTTTTTTCAGATAACTATAAATTTAATATTTTAAATAATTAAAATTAATAAATAAAACATTTTGAACATTCATCCATGGTAAATCTACGCATAAAATTTGTATGAAAGTATTTTTCATTAAGGGTGTCCATGTCCAAGTACTTATTTAATTATTTTTTTTTATTATTTTGAATTTAATTTAAATGACTTAGTTACGGCGACTACAAGATGAAGTCAAATCAATTGATGGAAAAGCAGTGGCAGCTGTATCATTAAACTAACTTCCTAACTGTATTGTGTAGAAATTTTCTTAGTCAAGAATCATTGAGTTGTCAGTAAAACTGTAACAATTGTTTTAATTATTTTATTACTCCCACATCCAACCAAACGTTTTATAAAAATATTCTTGGAACTTCCATGAACATCATTTTATTTTTGAAATATTGTTACAATTTTGGGAGCAGTGGTTGTTTACATTATGTAAATATAGCTAATTGTAGTACCTTTTCTTTACCAGCCTCCAACAAATCTTTTACTTCTTCTTCTATCACTGTTGGTTCTGCATCACTAAGTTTGGATTCTTGTAATGCTTCATCTTGAGGCTTGTAACTTCTAAATTTTGGTCTACAATAATGATAGTTGGTTTTAAAAATAAATATCACAAACAAACATTACACAAAAAAAGAATAATAAGGAAAATAAATAGCTACAAAAATTATAGTCTGATTATTGTTTTATTTACCAGCAGCCATTAAATCATGCAAATTATTTAGTGGTATTATTCTTATGCCCTTTTTTATGATTGAAAGATTACTGGTGGCCCAAAGGCCCTTCCAGTTTCACCAGGACAGGTGGGCGAACAAAGGCTTAGCCAGGAGGGGTAGAATTTACTAAGAACTGCCCGAGCGCCTCCGAAGGAGACCTAACAACTCAAGAGCAATTGCTTCGCAAATGAATCTACTACCGGATCGGAATCATTCTGGTTCAGTGATTCAAGAAATTTCCCAGTATTTTACAAACGTCTTGGCTAGTTATTATATCATCAAATACATTAATGCCATAACAAGCTATGAGCGTTCATTTTTAAATTGTTTATAACTTACTTGGGCAGTGTCATTGTTTCATTTGTAGTATTATTTGATGTGTTATCACTGTTTGTTCGTTTTCTTTTTAGATTCTTCAGTCTTTCTTTTCTTTTGAGAGCTTGCTCTTCTAAGCTACCGACAGATTCTGCACTGTCCATTATTACCATACTCCGCGGTGTTAGTACCTACTTAATTTATACACCCGAAAATAAGACTTTAGATTATTTATGATTTACACAGCAAAATTATAATCATAGATTATACACTTAATATATTTGAGATCAAATATGTATGCAGCAATCTGAAAATAGTGAAAATGCTTAATTTTTCAAATGTCAATTGTCTTGTCACTGTCAGTCAAATCAATCAAAGTGATGCACTTTTTCAAAGGGATTTTATGACCTGGTAACTAAGACTTTTAGGTCAAGTCTTATTTTAATTTTAATGAAATCTTTTCTAAATGAAAAATGATATTATGAAATGAAATGAAGTTAATATGAAACATGACATGAAATTAAATCAAATTAAATGAGAGGGAATGATATGGGATGAAATAGAATCTCATTAAAATGGTGGTCATTTACTAAGATTTTTTGAAGGATCTCGAGAAGTTACCTTTTTCTTTATTTTTTTTTATTGCTTCGATGGATGAACGAGCTCACAGTCCACCTGGTGTTAACTGGTTACTGGAGCCCATAGACATCTATAACGTAAATGCACCATCCACCTCGAGATATAAGTTTTAAGGTCTCAGTACAGCTACAACGGCTAGCCCACCCTTCGGACCGAAACGCATTACTGCTTCACGGCGGAAATAGGTGGGGTGGTGGTACCTACCCGTGCGGACTCACAAGAGGTCCTACCACCAGTGATTACGCAAATTATAATTTTGCAGGTTTGATTTTTATTACACCGTGTTATTCCTTCACTGTGGAAGTCAATCGTGAACATTTGTTGAGTACGTATTTCATTAGAAAAATTGGTACCCGCCTGCGGGATTTGAACACCAGTGCATCGCTACATACGAATGCACCGGACGTCTTATCGACGACTTCAAAACGTTCAGCGGCTTTGTTTCATTTTCCCAAATTTTTGCACTATCACAGATACTAAGCAGTTAATAAACCGCCGTTATTACACATTTAAACCTGAAGAAACACAGGCCATTTTCCAATTACAGCACAAGAGCATAATGCGACTCAGTGACGCACAATGCCGAATTTTGCTGAAGCTTAGTTGAGCATTATGCCGCATAATGCGCTCTTGTGCTGTAATTGGAAAACGGCCATTAATAACGACGTAGTAAATAACGTTATAACATAAGAGAATTTGTGTTAAAGATATGAGCAACTACCTACTAGAATCCACTATAAAATCGTTAAAATAATACAAATATTCGTTTACATATTCATTTTAATTTATTCTTAATACATACATATTTTCAATAACACGATGTGACAATTTTTAATAGTAAGTACAGTACAATAGGTATATTTACATAATTTCTTACATTTCTAAGAATCTAAAGAAAGGTATGAATGAATTAAAAAAATGGCTTGTAAACGTATGAAATATGTAGCATAAAATCAAAAATTAAGTATTCAGATCTACATCGAAAGTTAATTGGTTGGGTTCCCAGTTAAGATTTTTTTTCTAATGACATTAGTTTAAGCTTTTCCAACTCCAACATCTTAAAGATCAATAATGAAATCAATACAATCAATACAGTCAACAGTGTCAAATAAATGTGCTATTTGAATTGTATTGTAAAATTTGTTTCCGTACATCTTAACACTGATCGTAATAAATGAACCTTACGAAACAATTTTACAGCATTTTTTAGCCTTATAACATAATTGTAAATTATTTACGAGTGCATTAACTTTTAAATCTAACACAATCCAAGTTTTCAATTATTCTGGCCCGATGTAAGACCGCAAGAAAATTCAAATTCAAAGACTGTGAGTTTAGAAAATTCCGGTTTTTGTTTTGTGGTTAAACTAAATTAATTAGATTAACACTTAGGTATTAAATCTCTTGAAAGGGTTCCCAGTGCCATGTTTATAAACGGGGCTACCTTCCAAGTTATATTTATTGAGTTTATGCAAATTCTATAAATGTTTCTGGACCCAAGATCATAAAAAAGGAACATCTTATTAAATAAAAACTTGAAAACAACCACATTTTTAAAAGACAGGAAAGTAAATCAAATCTTATTTTGTTACAAATACCTATATCGAAATGCTTGCTATTTTTTTACATACGTAGTCTTCGATCAATAATAGTAGCATTATTGATCGAAGCAAACTTCCCTCCATAAATAAAGCACTTATCATTTAATCATTTTCACACTAACATTCGATTCGTCTTATATGATAAATTTAAATGTGATAAACTTAATTAATCTACCTACTTATGGCAGTTCGTAATTTAAAATTAAATAAATATTATCAATCTAAATATGTTTTTAATACGATTATTGCGATCAAAATAATAGAGAATCCGATCGGTAAATACGATCGAACTTATTATTTTTTCTCTAGGTTTTTATATTTTTGTAATTATGTAATCGGATCTCTGCTTTTCTTTGGTTGCATTATTTATTAACTGTGGGCTTAAACATATTTTGCAGGATATTGGGAACGGTATTTTTCAAGAAGATTATAAAATATCTAATTTTCTCTCCAAAGCAATAAATCTTTTAGTTTAGATAAATGTGTTTACTTGTCTTCTACTGTCAAAAGGTAAACGGTTTGAAACATTATTCAATGGTATGCCATGATTTAGAGACAGAACTTTAGATACAATATTCAAATCTTCGTTGTGTCGTCCATTCAGTCCAGTTTGGAATAATAATTGCTTGAGCTCAAAATCTGGTGTAAATTGATTGGTTCTCGATTGCTGCGGGAAAAATCTGTTCGTGTGAACAGGATTAAACGTATTGAAGCGATTGTAGTTTTGATTGTTGATTCCTAAGTTGCCAACACCTACCTCTTGGCGGAAAACACGAGTGTTTTGTTTAGGAACTAGTTGATTTGTGGAAATTTGGTTCAAGTTTAAACCTTGGTGAAAACTTTGCGTAGGGCTTGGTTGTAAAAACGTACCAATGCCTTGGGGTAGATGATTCTCTTGAAGTGGAAACTGGTGATTACGTAATTGTAAGAGAAAATCAACTGCTTCTCGATTTGGAAGCTGTTGCTGATTAGACACGGTTGTAGTTTGCTCTACAGGTACACTAGGCTGGACAGTTAGGAATGAATTTTGTGGACGTAAAGCGTTTTGATTAAACGATTGAGTTTGTTGAGAATTTTTCTGTACTGAAAAATTATTCACAGGATTATTCGACAGAATGTTTCGGTTTCTAGATTGGTCAAATACATTATTCTGTACTTGCTTGTTTTGTAGAAGAAATTGTTGTTTTCTCAATAGTTCTTCTTGTTGACTTTGCTGTAGCTGCAGGAGACGCAATTGCTCCTCAAGAATCCTTTGTTTTTCTTCCAACTCCTTTTGTAAAACGAACTGATGTGCAATAAATTCATTTTGAGTATTTATGTTTCTGTTAGGTAAATTGGTTGGCAATGGGATAGTTTGTCTCAGTGGCTGAGGTGTGAATATGTTAGGCACGATATTAGTCGGTGAAGGCCTTAATAGTTGTTGGCCATGAGTCTGTTGATAAAGTGGTATAACCTTTTTGGGAAGTCCATTAGCGTCTTGATGAACAGTGAAAGCCGCAACTAATGGCGCTTGATAGACCTGAACGTCCCTTTTGTCCACGTCTTCTATATTTTCACCATCTTCATTGTGCGTTGGTTTTGGAGTTGTAGTCGTAGTCGTGGTCGTGGTCGTTGTGGTCGTTGTTGAAAGTTTTTGCTTGAATGATGCCTTTTCGTCATTTTTGATATTTTGTAATGTTGAAGTCGGTATACTCCTTACTTGTTGTTGATTAATGCCAGAGGTTTTTGTTCGATAATAATCATTTATCGGAGATATTGTAGAACGAGTAAGTGTTGCTTGATTTTCAACATTCCCAGCTGTTGTACTTAATATAGAAATGTTATTTTCCAAGACGGTTGGATTAAAGCTTGTGCTGTTTTCAAAAGCTGCCTGCCCATTTACGACAAACGAATGTATTTGGATACCTTCTTTAGCTGTCTGAGTTTCAGTGAAGTCTTCGTTTAGTTGAATTCCAGTGTTCGTGCTTAAAGGTCCATCGCCAGCGTCCGAGGCTGTTGTAATATCCCCACTTTCTTCTAGTTCACTAAGCGCTCTTAATAAAGCTTTCCTAATGTAAGGATCTAATCTAGCCGAAGGTTTCACCTCTATGTTATCCAATTTGTTAATGTCATCTGTTGATGTATCTTGCGCAGTAGTCAATGACAGCAACATGACTACGAAATATAACGCCGTCGTCTGAAAATAAACAAAGAAGAGATTATTCCCTGAAAATCAAAAGATTTTTTGTATTTTTTATTGCTTAAATGGGTGGATGAGCTCACGGTCCACCTGGTGTTAAGTGGTTACCGAAACGCATAGACATCCACAACGTAAATTTCAACACCCATCTTGAGACATGAGTTCTAAGATCTTCGTTTTTAACAGTACATCGACTACCCCATTCTTCAAACCTTAAACGCATTACTGCTTCGCTGGCAGAAATACGCAGGCTGGTGGTACATGTCCGTGCGGACTCACAAGACATCTTACCACCAGTAATTACGCAAATTATGATTTTACGGGTTTGATTTTAATTAGACGACATTATTCCTTCACCATGGAAGTTAATCGTGAACAAGTGTTAGGTACGTATTAAATTAGAAAAAATGGTACCTGCTTGCGGAATTCGAACACAGTTGCATCGCTTGATACGAATGCACCGAGCGTCTTATCCTTTAGGCCACAACGACTTCATGACGACAATATTTATTCTTATACTTGTCCCACTATAGAAATTTATATTGTCTGTGTAAGTAGGCCGGATGGAAGGCATGCTTTTAAGCCACCAAAAGCAATTTAAAAAGAAGGTTCTTGGTGGTTGTATTTCTAATTATGAATTTTGTATTTCACGATGATGTCCTTTGTGAAAGTTATTCACGACATAAGTACATTAATAAAAAAACGGAACCTTAAAATCCCAGACGTAGTATGACCTACGAATATACACGGGAACACACTACGGGTCTTGTTTACAAAATCTTGATAAATGTTCAATAATTTTAAGCATGATTAAATTGGAAACGAATTAAAACAAGAAATTTGCCCGGCTCATTTGTATAGTGGTAAACAGCTGTGACTTCTGTTTCATTGTGTTCGAATTTGAATCTAAGTTCCTTTATAAGAAATCTTTCATTTGTGTGCATACTTGCTTGTTCGTGAGTGTCTTCCAGCACACAAAATATATTCCTAGCTTGTGATGTAATTTAAATGAATGTATTATTACATCTACTAAAAGTGAATTCACCCATTACATATTTTTTTTGTAGATTGCTCTACTTCCAGACATTTTACGAAAAATAAAATTCCTTTTTTAAGAGTAATGATAGCTTTTTACATACGGATTTTTGTGTTTCATGAAATTGGTCAAGTCTTTAGTTTTTTCAAATATTGGCGCAACAGCAAATATAGACGGGAAAAATTATAAAATCGACAATTTAAAGAGAAAAGTACATTTTAATATGAAAATTGCAATTGTCAATGTCGATTTTCTGAATTTGTTATCATATTATGATCATATTATCAGTAAATTTTCAAATGAAATGTTTTTACTTTCGCCGATTCAAGTGAAAATCTTACAGCAAAGGCACTCAACTTTATCGTTATAAATCTTCGCAATGTCCGTGAATCGAAGCGTAGTGAAAGTATGACCTTCTAGCTTATGGTTAAGAACTTGAACAATATTGTATCTGAGACAGTAATCATTACCTTACCATTTTTGTTTTTATAAAAACATTATTTAAATATATTTTTGACCATATTGACAAAATTCTATATTTTGCCTATGAATAACTACTGCAATATAATATTTTCTTCGGCATTCGCGAGTCGCAGACATAATTAAAACGACTGTTACGGTTTAAGTTCGTTGTCATCGTCGTCATTTGTGGCCACGAAAACTGTAAAGTATTCGTAACATTGGAAATAATTTAATGAAAATTAAAAAAACGCGAACGAAAACATAAAAATTCGTTTTAATTAGAATCAATGTAATGTTTTAGTCTGTGGCCCCTCGTAACAAAAATATGTTTGATTATCCAAACGCTTTCACCATAATTTACGGGGTCGGCTTCTTACAGAATTCTTAGAGTCAATAACGCACCTACACGGCTCGTATAGGTATTATATAATTTTATGCATGTAGTTCTCACGAATAGCTAATTTATAAATCCTTTTAAAAGCAAAAACGTTATCGAAGCGTTTCGAAATGATCCATTGAGAATTAAAAAAAAACTTGAGTTTCAAAGTATATCTAACGTAGTTTATCACTTACTGTAAATAGATAAACAGGCATTATTTTTACGCTCAAATATCTCGTATTAATAATTTTCTAAGTAAATTTAATTACTGCTCTAATAGTTCACGTGTATCTATTAACAGTTTACTTTCAAGAACTTACCAATCTTGAAAACTTACGCAAGAATCATAAAAATACACATTTGAATACTAATGGTTGCAAATGATAGTACATAATACTGCCGAAATGTTCATTTTATAATAGGTTTTTGTTATTAATTAATATCACAGAGCTGAAGGTAGGCAAAAGGCAGACTGGATGTTGTGTGACATTTTATTTGTTTTTCCTCATCATAAGCTGATGGAGCTTAAGGCTCATCTGATCGTAAGTGGTTGCTACCGTTCATGAACATTAGCAATGTCAGGGAGGGACAAAGCCAAGTCTCTGTCTACTGTTCAAGAATTGTCTCCAATCAGTACTATTGCCTATTACTGGATTAAAAATTGATAGTTTTAATATAATAAGCTTATTATTTTAAATAAAAAAATGCTATTGGAGCATATTGTATAAAATTATACAAATATATTTCGTCTTATGAGCGGCCTGGCTCAATATTATGCATATTTTTGTTAGTACCTACACGTAGAAACCAAGAAGCTCTCTGAATCATACGATATTTATGAGAATAGCTTACATAATCACATACGTACTATATGCCCATAAATTATTGTACAGCTTCAAATTCTGATAGATATGAAGGCCGAAAATCTGATCCAAGTGAACAGCCTCAAAAAAGATGATTCGAATATAAGCTAGCCGCTTCGTTTCCAGTGTAGAAATAATTGAATTTTGTTCATTTCACAGTTCGGATAATAATCACGGACTTGTGAAAGTGTATTGCTCATTAGCATAAAAACACGCCGAGGAGTTAATTTCAATAAGATGCACTTGCGTGCTATATAATGTGATAATGATAGCATTTCAAGATCAACTATTTTTTATTTTTTTATTTTTTTATTGCTTAGTTTTGTGAACGAGCTCACAGCCCACCTGGTGTTAAGTGGTTACTGGAACCCATAGATATCTACAACGTAAATGCGCCACACACCTTGAGACATAAGTTCTAAGGTCTCAGTATAGTTACAACGGCTGCCCCGCCCTTCAGACCGAAACGCATTACTGCTTCACGGCAGAAATAGACGGGGCGGTGGTACTTACCCGTGCGGACTCACAAGAGGTCCTACCACCAGTAAAATAAAATAAAATAATTATGATTATAAATGTCTAATGAATCTTCGCCTGTACATGAAAGGTTGCATTGTTATTAAGTTGAGAAGAACAGTAGAGTTCTGTTGCCCCGTGCGATAATATCTTTTCTATAATTCAATTTTTATGATTCTTCTGAACTTTCTACTTTTTAATTGTTGAATGACAATATAGCGTGTCATAAACTTGCCTGCTAAGTGTAAGATGATAATAACATTGGTTATAGCTTCCACAAAACGCAGGTCATCGACATTCAAAACGGAAACATAACAATCTTACGAAATACACAACCGGTATGGTCTTATGCATTGTTTCTGTGTGAATTGAAACAGTCGAGTTTTTTTTAGGAATTGTTAAATAATAGGGGCTAAGAGAAGGAATACTCCGAAAAACTACCCCATACCTACATTTTTTTCAAAACTTACTGCTTCCAGTATTTTCTTCGTTTTTCACGAGTCACAGATATAATTCTCTACTTTTACGGATTAATCACACGTTTTTATGATCATTCTATTAATTTTGACGTAACGAATGTTTTACAGCTTTCGTGGTCACGGGTGACTGATTCTGATGATAAACCAAAATCTCGCTATCAAGCGACTGTCATATTAGCAGAGCTAACTCATAATCTTCAGTATGCTAGTTGAAACCATCAAGAAATTCTTGCATACACGACAACGACGTCGACGATAATTTACGCACAATGGTAGTATAATTATATAAGCGTCATTGTCAACAAAGCCGGAATTTCGCTTTCTATGGTTAGAGAAGATTACTTTTGTTACATCAAAAGGATTTTGTGTTAGCTATCGATCGATTATTGACAAAGGTATTCATTCGCATTGAAAGCATGATTTATTTAATAGCTCAATGGACTTAAGGTCGATTTTGCTGTGTAAAGAAAATTATTTCGTAAATCGTTACGTGTATATTGAAATTTTAAGGTTTAATTACTTGGCGTTTATTAGTTATGTCACTGAAACATTTTATTAAATGTATGAACAGTCAATTGTTCAAATCTACAGCACAATGAACTGTTTTAGTTAAGAAAACAAATACTAAATATAGTTTTTCGTAATTTATAAGTCTCGTGAACTTTGTCATTGCGCAAATATGATGCGATACAATTATGATTCTATTACAATTATTTGCATCCATCATGCTTACATGATATGTAGATTGTAGGTGTCAACATTGTGCAATAATAATATAATAACGTGGTCAAAGCTCAAAGTGCCTGCGATAATTGTCGTGAGATCAATGGCCGCCTCAGGCCGCGTCTTCGCTGGCTCTGATCTTCGAAATAAGAATAATTACTCTTTATTACCGTAACGGTCCGCATTCCATATGCATATTGCGCAAGAAAACCGTCAGTGAACATCAATATTTGTCTTCTCATTCTTTTAATAATTCCTGACAATTATAATTTAGTTGTAAATTTGAGAGTAATTTAATCAACATCATGTTGTTTTCATTTTTATGTTACAGAGGGGGAGGCTAGCACGCATTGCACTTAATTTTTTCCGGAGGTTTAGATATCACAGATAACGTAAATCACGGTACCTAACCCTTAGAATAATGTTGTCGATATCTCATTTGTATTGTATTGTATTGCACTGCGGCTGTATACGTTTCAAGTCGATGCAACATTACTCCGTTAAATAAATAAACAGATAGACTGATGATTAGACTGATGATTTTTGCAAATCTCTTTATTTAAACGATGTTATTCTCCCGTTGTGTAAATCGCATTGCCAATTTTAACAAATAAAGTAAAAAAAGCTGGGATATATATTATTTGTAGATATTAAAAGAAGCAGTGCAAAGCAGGCTAATGAAAACATACCTCCGCCCAAAAAAAAAAAAAAACTTATGAAAACTTAAGACGTTGTCGTTTTACTATATAAATCACTTAAATATTTTCGTGATGGGTCACAAAACGTTTAGTAATGGTTGATGTTTAAGATGAACACTTTCCACTTATAAGGCACGTGCGTGACATTTTGCAAAAGTGGATAATCACCCTCATTACCTTTTACAAAGTAAATTCGCAATTACATTTACGACAACTATTAAGCGAGCAAGGTACATGTATCATCTACGTTTAGTGTGTAACATCGTGATTTCTGTCAAATTGATTTCAATTTACATTCTATTTTTATGCTAATTGAAACTACTGGAAAGCAACACACAATAACTTCCATTGGAAAAACTCGCTAATCCGTATCTGTAAAAATCAGGCGCTTTGAGGATCACCAACGGATCCAGCTTACACACAGCTTAGAAATCTTTAACATTTTTTTTTATTCCTGTTAATAATTGCAGCTCGAATTGTTGTTAAGTTTGTTGAGTTCTGCAGATTAGAAGTACATCTATACTAATATTATAAAGAGGAAAGATTTGTTTGTTTGTTTGTTTCGAATAGGCTCCGAAACTACTGGACCGATTTGAAAAATTCTTTTTCCATTAGAAGCCGACATTGTCCCTGATGAACATAGGCTACTTTTTTTTTTTTTTTTTTTGGTTTCATGTGTGTTGTAATGTTTCCGAAGCGAAGCGAGGGCGGGTCGCTAGTGCATTATTAAAATTGTTAAATGTCCAATCTAGTTCGGCAGTAAAAGACAACTTCGTGGCCATACAAACTGTAAATTATTTTAAGAGTCTGAAATTAGAAAATGAAAGTAATAAACTCAATTTTAAACCGTAAAAATAATCGTACGGTTATTGACGACTCATGAAAACCTAATTAAATTATTAAATAATTACATTTATTAAATTGCCCTATATAACTTCGTTAAAAAGGATCCGTGAGTTGTAATTTCGAAGCTCCTATTTGAAATGAAGGTAAGATCGATTCGCTAAGTGAAAAGTAAATTTTAATTTACAAAGATATTTGATGAACTCCTGAATCGCGTTGAAGACATTCTTCAGATAAGTTTTCACATTTAAAAGTTCCGAACAACAGCATTCGCACCCTCAGAATACCCTCTCCGATGAAGATCTTCCTTTGGTGGTTCGGCAAAGTGATGAGTTGGTCGCGATATGAACACGTAATTGCTATTGTCTATGTTTGATCATAAATTATTATAGCTTGGCGGATCTCCTTCTCAGAAAATAATTCATTACTAAATAATATTTTTTAAATACATTAATCGCCACAATCGTCTCTATGTCCGGTCTAATAACTGTGATTACGTACAGATACAGATTAATGAGACCCTTCTGTTTAATTTAACATATTCTATATCTATACTTCCTTATAAATAATTTAGTAACAAAATGATTAAACATATTTTAAATCTTTAATCTTCTATATTTGATAAATTTGAGTTGAAGTCTGTTTCTATGGCCACATGATCTATATTACACATTTGTTCCTAGTTTAGATTCCTAAACTACTTATCCTCACAAGTATCAATATTCCTTAAACAGCGCTTTACATTTTAAACATTATCCAACATTTTTTCCATACCTGTCTCCTTCACTAGTAGGTATGTAAATAGAAATAGACATGTTCGTTGCACAATATCCGTAACATGGTCAAATAAGTGTAGAGAAATGCTCATGTTAATATGGTATTGAAGATTGAACCTTATTTAGCGGTGAGTTTGGTTTATGCAATAACGGGATTTTGTTATTGGCTTATAGAGGGAACTTTAATGTCTTGTTTAAATCAAATACCCGTTTATATACTTGTACGTGTGTTTTCTTAACGAAATGTAAGTTGTACGAATAGCCTCTGTCTTGTCAGTAGGTAATTGTTAAATTAAATTTACTACTTAAATAAAATTCGCTACATTACCCACTGACACGAAGTTACAATTGTTTAAAGGAATAAAAACGACGCACGGTTCGAATGATTTATTTTTATATTTATACTAGCGACCCGCCCTCGCTTCGCTTCGGAAACATTAAAACACACATGAAACCAAAAAAAATAAATAAAAAAAAAAATAAAAAAAAGTAGCCTATGTTCATCAGGAACAATGTCGGCTTCTGATGGAAAAAGATTTTTTCAAATCGGTCCAGTAGTTTCGGAGCCTATTCGAAACAAACAAACAAACAAATCTTTCCTCTTTATAATATTAGTATAGATTTATTAGGCTTGAAAATTAATTTAATTTAAATTTTCGAGATTATTTGTAGCTGAACTTGCAGTTGATGTGCAAGAAAGTTCGAGACTTGCTTGACGTGATCACTGCGTGACTTGTATGTACCTCGCCGATGCATGTCAGCGGTGCACTTGAACACTGAACTTTCCTTTTGTTCTTGGAATCCTTGTTACATACATTCATTTGATGTTTGCCGCAGATTTCGTTTTGTGTATTCCCTCAAACCCAAACAGTAAGTATAAGTATAATTATAAGTATAAGTATAATTTTTCTAATGAAATATGTACTCGGCAAATGTTCACGATTGACTTCCACGGTGAAGGAATAACATCGTGTAATAAAATTGAAACCCGCAAAATTATAATTTGCGTAATTACTGGTGGTAGGACCTCTTGTGAGTCCGCACGGGTAGGTACCACCGCCCTGCCTATTTCTGCCGTGAAGCAGTAATGCGTTTCGGTTTGAAGGGTGGGGCAGCCGTTGTAACTATACTGAGACCTTACAACTTATATCTCAAGGTGGGTGGCGCATTTACGTTGTAGATGTCTATGGGCTCCAGTAACCACTTAACAACAGGTGGGCTGTGAGCTCGTCCACCCATCTAAGCAAAAAAAAAAAAAAAGTGACTAGTATACTTAAAGCAAGTACGATAAATTAATTGATGAGTCTTCATACCTATACAGAAACAATTACAGATCGAAACTTACCGGAGCTGCAGAGTAATTTTAAGGGAAGACGAAAAATAATTCAATGATTATAGGCGAATTATAGCTTAACCTTAATATCTCATAGCAATTTTGATATAATTGATTGGTTCAATTGATAATGCGAGTGAAGTTATTCTAACAAATAGCCATGTCTAGGTATGTTCATATAGTAAATATATTTTGGCGAATGTATAACATTATGAGTAAAACACTGAGTGCCTTGCCCAGGAAAATCGAGATCGAATTTTAATTAAAGGTTCAATTTAGATATTAACTATTGAAGTCAATCTCAAATTCAATGCTACTTTTTATAGGCTTTTTATGGTTCTTCCCGCGCTCGTTGACTGTATCCTAAGTACCAACCTGTGAAAACTGTTAATTTACTTAAATGTTCGAGGCCTAATGGGCAAGATATCCGGCTTATTCGTATCGAGTTTTGCGACTGATACTACTGCAATTATCTTTTTTTTTTATACATATAAAAAAGCACTTAACATATTTTCACGATAAACGAAATAATATGGAGTAATAAAAATCCAAAAGCAGCAAATCTTACAGCAAATAGGATATTTGGGTAACCCTCAGTCCGGTATTGGCACGCTCACTAATACATTCAATCCTGCATATTTCTGTCACAAATCAGTAACTCGTAATTTGAAGTTTGGAAAAACAATTTTACAATACAAATTTTACAATTCATATCTGTTTTGAAATATATTTCATACTAATCACACACCAATACTAATACTAAGCAACACAATAATACACCGGTTTAAGTGTCCATCCATAGTTAATTTCACTATAAATTACTTTACAAGAAATATTTAGGCATATTGGAACATTTGTGTCCACGAACATTTGGATCTACGTAAATCTAACTTCAAAAAAAATTAATAATTCATTAAAACACCTACTTTCTTTCGACCTGTTAAATAACTAAATGAGATGACTTCTAGAAAAGTTTCATCTTAAATTACGTAAATATTTTGAATTTATTTTATAGCTATCGATTAGCATTAAGATTTAATTCAGACGTATGATTGATTTGAGGATTCTAAAAATATTTCTGATCCTATGAAGAAGAAGGTATGTTATATAACATTGTTTTATGAATCTATACATGAATATGCAGAATTAAAATCCTGGAAATACCACCTATAACTGTACATTAAAAAAAATAGAAAAAGAAACTATAGTGATAATCGGAATAAGGAATAAATGAAAAGTAAAAAAATGCTTTTCTACTTTTTTTTGTTTACCAGTTAGATACAATTTAACATCTAATGCTAGTTTGTTATTAATTTGAAAAACGTGAAATGACAATTAGAATAACATAATAAATAACAATACATAATACTAAGATAGCATTTCAAAAATACCCCACTGAATCAAGATATTCCTTAAGCACTAGCACACCGTTTTAAAGAACTTCAGAAAAAAATGGTACATCAATTCATCTATCTTATTTCAAAAATTCTTAACAACGTTTGAAGCATGCTTACGTATTTACTTAAAAACCGTTCCACCGTAATTCTTTTGAAAAATTTTTATCGTCCTAAACCAAAAGCAACATATTACACTAAGCTGCACGTAGAATTTTCTTACTCCAAATTTCTCTCATTCCATTAATTTTTCATTTAATTTCAATTCATGTAGTCGTCGTGGCCTAACGGATGAGACGTCCGGTGTATTCGTGTTGAAGCGATGCACCGGTGTTCGAATCCCGCAGGCGGGTACCAATTTTTCTAATGAAATACGTACTCAACAAATGTTCACGATTGACTTCCACGGTGAAGGAATAACATCGTGTAATAAAAATGAAACCCGCAAAATTATAATTTGCGTAATTACTGGTGGTAGGACCTCTTGTGAGTCCGCGCGGGTGGGTACCACCGCCCTGCCTATTTCTGCCGTGAAGCAGTAATGCGTTTCGGTTTGAAGGGTGGGGCAGCCGTTGTAACTATACTTGAGACCTTAGAACTTGTATCTCAAGGTGGGTGGCGCATTTACGTTGTGGATGTCTATGGGCTCCAGTAACCACTTAACACCAGGTGGGCTGTGAGCTCGTCCACCCATCTAAGCAATAAAAAAAAAAAAAAAAAAAATCCAGTTAGCGACGAGTCTATTACATCTTGGTTGGCGACATATTGCAGTATGAATTGTTTCCCGCTTAAATGATTGTCTAAAAATTAGTTTATACGCAGGGATTATTGCTAATAATCGGTCTTTCCTAACATTGGTCGCTACCTCCGTGGTTGTTTTTATTTATTGAGAACATAAACAGAGAAATGCTCCAGAAACAATATTTTTTAAATATAGCTGAGAGCGCTGAGATTTATAAGGCATACATATTGAGTAATAAAAAGTAGATCCCAACTAGAGCATTGTGGTTCCTCAATAAACTACCGCTAGTAAGCTCTCGTGACAATATTAACGCTAATATTAAAGTATTTCTAAGTATTACCTATAACGCATGTTTACGTCATTACGGCGCGAAGTATTTACGTAAATTACCTTCTTATGTTCTTCGTTTAAAGGAAATTTGTGTCAGAATTTAAAAGACAATTGAATTCGCTTAGGCAATAGTTTCATGCACGATTCATGTATTCAGAATTTTAGCGATACAACACCGTTCGCTTTGTACATTTGCTTGGAAATTATGCAACAGTTTCAGATATCCCATAACAGCGACAGAGGGATTTATAAAAAAAAGTAAGCCTTTTTTTCTACTCTAAGTTTTGGATTACTTTTATTTTAGATTTATCGATAAGCAATCAAAAGAAAAATCAAAAGAAGAATCAAAGCAAAATCAAAAGAATCATAAATACCTAAGTGTCACAAGTGCTACAGATAGTCTCTCATTAGATCAACTCGGAAACTGAGTGAGCACGTAATATCATAATGAGCTCAACAATGTAGCCTTTCGCAAGACATTGCAGCTAATCTCAAATTCACTTCCTATTTTAATATAGATTTCATATGTACACATTTATATCTATTTAATAATGTAGGGTTAAGAAAAAAAAAACGTTTTGGTAGAATGGATATGAATTCTAATTGAAACGATGAACGCAATCCATTGAATTTTGCAAAGAGCAATTGTTCTTCTATAACATAAATTTAGAGGAAATTTAATTTCAATTAGATTGTGATTCAAATACATGCATTTTTATTTTTTTATTGCTTAGATGGGTGGACGAGCTCACAGCCCACCTGGTGTTAAGTGGTTACTGGAGCCCATAGAAATCTATAACGTAAAGGGCCACCCACCTTGAGATAAGTTCTAAGGTCACAGTATAGTTACAACGGCTGCCCCACCCTTCAAACCGAAACACATTACTGCTTCACCGCAGAAATAGGTGGGGTGGTGGTACCTACCCGTGCGGAATCACAAGAGGTCCTACCACCAGTAACCATTCATGAAAAAGCTTATTATAATAATGAAGAAGTCTTACTTGCAACATTTCATTAAGAAGAGACATAGATATGAATGAGCATTGTTTGTATACTAATAAAATTTACAACGTTATTAAATCCGTAGTGTACACGATATGTAATATTTTGAGAAAACCTTAAGCATCCATTGTATTACGTTTCAGTCTAATTAATCTCGATTAAGAGATAATATTCAACGGTACATTGAATTTTGTAAACAATGTGCTTCATGTGCCCGTTACCGTTGTTCACGCATTTCCTTGTTACTTAGCTGCTTTATAGATGGTGTATGTTTTATTACGTTCAAATAAGAACAAACAACACATAATTAGACTGCGTTATCACTAATAAGTAATTTGCATAATTAGTTGACGAAATATGGTCAAAATGTGAGAGACATCGGCAACTTTATGAAATATTCAGTCTCTTAAGATGAATTAAACAGAATGTCGTGTTAAGCAAAAACCTACAAAACCAAACAATAATATAATGATCTATTTTGAAACAATTTTGCAACGGACGAACTACAGGGCTTAGTTCATTTAAAACATGCAATTATTTCAACAGTACCAACAAATTTCTGTAAGTTAATTAAATCTAGCTGAATAACCTAGTTTATCTTTTTTATTCTTATTTTTATTTATTTCATTGGTTGCTATTGTGGCGGAAATAACACATATTCGAGAATCGTCATATTATTACGCTATCTATTGAGTTTTTTCTATTGCAAAACCATCATGCAAGATTATTTTAAATATAGTAAATCTACTGCTTCTGATTTTTAACAAACAGCCGCCCCATACTTTGCCCACTGGCTTTAGGCAGTGAGCAGAATTCATAAAGGGGAATTTAAGCCGTTTTTGTAAGTCATAAAGTCTAATTTATTTTGCGGCATCCCTTTTTTAAAAGTATAATTAATAGATGATTACTTTGTATCAATAATGGGCAGGACGATGATTCTCACCAGGGACAGGGGCACACAGTTCTTTTTTTCCTTTTTTTCTTTCGGAAACGCGTCCCACTGAGAAGATCCGGCGAGAAACTCAGTGGGCTGTGTCTGAGGGGTTTACGCAGTGCACTCTTACTGGAGTATAGTACAAGAACGTTGCTACTTCTTTAAATCATTAAATTACCCACAAGATGAAATAGGAAATGCTACACAGTCAGTATGAAGTACTTTTCGAAAATTGTGGTTGTTGTGTATTCAAGTTATATTTTGTTGAAAATAAATCAATATATTTATTTAAAATTGAATTTGCTAATTTTTTTAATAGTTTCACAAATTATCGTGGATGTCATGGATAAGGAATTGGCTGCTCAAAATGTATATTATGATAGTTATAACAATTTCTTGAAACTGTTAACCTTATTTGTTCCCACGTATGTATTTCATTCCAAACGACTAGTTAAAATTGTCATTATCATATTGAATATTATAATAAATATAAATTAATCTTAAGCAATCAATCTAATGTAATCAAATTATTTTTGTTGTTAATGCACTGTCGATTGCACCTATAATTGAGGTGACATCTCCCATGAATTTTTGTTAGTTTGTCACTGTTTTGTATTGATGATCACTTTGTTGGTGCAACTTAATTAATAAATAAATAAATTACCTACCCATTTCTAAATATCATTACAAGACATATTTTCTTTGAGGAACAAAAATGTACCACAATCTGATAGCTGAGTACACCATAAAAGGCGGAACGCAAGCCAGATTATCGGAAAATCTTTTACTTCCTAAAGATTATCAAACAAAGTCGTTGTTCATAAATTACATGAACTGTACACATGTTCGGTAGGCGTCGAAACATCATTGTATGTACTTACGTCCATAGTATGAACGTTTGTAAGATACAGTGATAAAAATAATGTTTACACCGCTCTTACCGATTTCTATTGTGATAATGTACCACAGAAAACATAGCGTTTCGATAAGTTTTCATTTTCCTAGCTTTTATTAAACAAGCAGATCCTGATATAATTCAAATATTTATTCTAACCTCATTCATTCAGCGTCCCGAGGTAGGTTACTAGTTCTAACGACTCTACAGTCGACTTCTTTCTTTTTCTTAAGCTCAAATTACCACTGCGTGGCACCAGTTTTCATTCGGTAGAGGACATAAAGGAGAATTTATGGCGAGAACTGAACTCAATTTCCGAAAAAGCGTTAAGAAAATGTTTAGATTATCGGGTTATTCATTAATGTATCATTTCTAAAGAAGCATACTTTGAAGGTGGAAAGGTGTGATGTCTATTATTGATCTTTTCCCGATACTATCATCATATATATACCATATATATATATATATATATATATATATAATGATTCGCGGGGATCAGGGTTGATAGATAGATCTATTTATCTTTCAGCCCACAGACGTCTACTACTGGATATAGGTCTCCCCCAAGCTTAGCCACAACGATCGGTCATGCGTTGCTTTCTGCTGAGCTGCGCTGCTGAGAAGGTAACAGATTTTTGATTTTCCAATTGTAATGTTTTTTGAATGTTTTAAACGTTTTAAAATCATACTTATAATAATCTCTCTGAGATCATCGGAAAACCTGAGACTGAAAATGCCGGTGCATTCATCATCATTCTTTGACAATTCATTCACCGTCCAGGCGGTTCGATTGTGGAATGCTCTGCCGGATGCAGTGAGAAGTGCTCCAACTTTAAACTGTTTTAAAAGAATGGTGAAGGAACACTACTTATCTGTTTAGTGCTGTTTGTTGCATTATTATCATTTATCATTTCCATACTGTTGATTTATTATGTGTGTGTAAGTATATTAGTATATATTGTATGTAAGTATGTATATTGGGATATATTATATATAAACGGTATATATCTGTTTATTATATGTATATATTTTCTATAATAATGTATTGTCTATGGTACACCGCAACATACCTGCAATATTTTTATATTTTACAGAATTTCTGTAAATTAAACGGTTGTCTGGAAGAGATTGCTTTTAGCGATAAGACCGCCTATTGTACATACGTGCTTTTTGACTGTTTTTTTGAATGTAAATTGTGTTGGTGTGCAATAAAGTGTATTTTCTCTTTCTCTCTCTCTCTCTTATAATAGAGCTCCCTCTGAATTTATTTTTAAAGTTTTAATAGTTTTTAATTATATAACAATTTAAATAAAGTATCGTGATCAGATAATTGATGATAAGATGCTTTCTGTTTCCACATAAAGGTCACGTAACTTGATCCCAAAATGAGATGATCCAATACTAAGAATCTTGTGCCTCCAGGGTACACAAAATATCATTTATCAAACAATATTATTTGATTTCTTTTGTAGTCGTATTAAATATTTTAGATTGTTATCATTCATCACTCAAAACCCAACACATGTAAAGACACAGATCGGCAGAAATGTGGGAAATACATTTCATTTTTAGTGAGTTTTTATATGATCTAATTATGTAATTTTTTTTCACAATTTAGTATGCATATTATGCAGGTCAATCGGTCTCGTTTTGAAATAATTATGTTAAGATGTTTTCCAGTGTTTGGAATATATTATTAAGTACATAATAATGTTTATTTGACCACCGCATCAGATCTCTAACTGACCTCAGTACTCTTTGAAAATCATTCAAACACGGGTCGAACGGATATTAAGTATTATTACACTAATTGATATTACGTAGCGATGGATAACGGGTTTTCTTTGAACAAATGTATTGTGAGAGAAAACTATATTTTTTTTGTGAATAGAGTAGATTTAATTACAAAGTTTTGTAAAATTACATTTTAGAAATTATGTTTGAATTACAGCGTTATCATGAGTGAATGATCGTGAGAAAAATATGTTTATAAATTGTAATCTATGGAAGCTTTCACTGTCCCACGGTCAGAAAACTTTGGCATTGACTCAACTGACTGTACGATTTAATCTATACAACTGCGGTAAATTTTACTATTAAAAACCTCATTTTACTTAGTAACAAGTAGCAAGCGGCACATTGTTTAAAACTATGATCTCAAATTGAAAATAATTAATAGATTTTATCCTGATCTAGATTTGTTGCTCTATAGTATAATAATACACTGTAATGAAACACTAAAGTAAGCTACAAATTAAGTGAAGTAAATAAATTATTTCAAACGATAACTTTTCTATGAGTCGCTATTATAATGAATCGTCTTATAAGATTATAATCTACAGTGCGTAATTAATGGCCTCATTGCATTGTAGCCCAATTGTTGCAATATCGTTACTGGTCTCCCCTGAGCTCGTCAATCACTTACAGCAACTAGGTGATTATATTGTGTACGTTGTCACGTTTTCTTTTCAGTTAATATTAAAAAGGATACATGATCTTATTCGCATTGATTAATTAACCTATGATCACTCTTTTTACATTATCGATTCGCTAAAACAGCTTACAACACAATGTTTTCAAAGTTTTGTTTCAATTAATACATTGATCGGTCAAAAGATCCATTACTCCAAATATAAGATTTTTTAATAATAAATGAAATTTTGGTATAACGATGTAACGATTATATAATACGTTCCAGTTTATACGACGCCATAGAAATTATTCTATTACAATTGAGATTTTAGTCTACTTTCTTAAAATATTTTCGGTAAGCGATATCATTAATTTTGCATACCCAATGATTTTAATACAGCTATATTTACGTTCCTAATGTCTAATTCTTTTTTATAAATTTCTAATATCTATATCATTTCTTTTACGATACAAACCAGAATGTTGTTTATGACACCGTTGTATAACTTTTTCAATCAAAGTGTATTTGATCTACTGTTTATTGGACGATACCGTGGAAACTGGTTGCATAATCGAAACTAATAGTTTAACTCTCTAGTTTAATGACTGACACCATTTAAGTCAGCAGGCCTTGTTGAGCAAAGGATTTATTTATTTTTGTTACAAGTTTTTAGTCGAAAATTTCGTCTGAGTTTTTTGTCATCAAGATACGTCCTCGATTTTGGTAAAAATATTTTAAAGTTTCGTTATTGCATAAGTTCTTCTACAGAAGATATTCTTATTTCTTAGCAAAAGGTACACAAAGGCACTACGCCTTTGTGTACACTTAAATACAATATAATTCACAAACATAATTTCTGGCTACGTAAGAATAGGGTTCTTTTTTTAGCTCTGTTGTATTAAAAGTATTATTTTAAGTGATTTTAGACTCGTAGATTGTAGTAATGAAACCAGCAGAGACTTCCTCGTCATTAAATAAAGTCATTACCATAAAATAATTAATTATTTATTTTAATATTATTGGAATATCTTCAGTCAAAATATCGGGTAGATATGACCCACCCCCACGTCCGTGTAATCTTTTTCCACCCCCATGACGCCGGGTTAAAGGAACAATGCACTACACCTTTGTGTACACTTAAATACAATATAATTCACAAACATAATTTCGGGCTACGCAAGGACAAGTTTTTTTTTTTAGTTCAATTGTATTAAAATATTTATTTTAAGTGATTTTAGACTAGTAGGCTGTTTTAATTATGCCAGCATAGCTAGCAGACTCCATAATTAAATCTTAATTTGGTTTGTTGTTTCGGTTGAAAGATCTGAAAAGTCTAGCCTAAATTATTCATCAAAAGATGCGGTAGATTGATTTGTATATCTTAAGTATCAGTAGTAGGGCATTTCGGTAGTTAATCTGGGTGAATAAGGTATACTTTTCACGAAACAATAAAGCTGTTTGGTCTGTAAAGTATTTGAGATTTCAATGTGATGATGAGTTGAAACTCGTCAGCTAAGTATAAGGTGAACTCATTTTAGCAAGTTAAAAGTGGTCCTAATCTTGAACTACTTAAATCTACAACTGCTTAAATCAGGGCTAAATACGAAGATAACTACGATACGAAATCGTTTACGTCTGACTAAACAACATAAAAACAAACAAAATAATATGACCAGTCATTGTATAAATGCACAAAGTCTAGACTATGAAACTGGATGTTACGTGAAGTGATTCAATTTCTCCGATACCGGAGAGCGCAGTCGGCACACGTGTTCGGCAACATATGAAGAATCCTTAATAGTCGTCATTCTCTTCCGAGGCTTCATAATAAACGAGAATCGCTCCATCACGCATTCATTACATCATTCGGGGAAAGTGAATTTAAATTTTAAACATTTAAGATAATAGATTATTATCAATTATAGTATCCCATCTCCAATATAGTATTGACGGGAATTAATTGTGTAGTTTGTTTGACTAATTTTTACGAACTCTATTTTTGATTATAACCAATAATAATTACTATTTTTGACAAAATTCAATAAATTTAAAATCACTCGTTAAGTCCTTGGAAGCGTTCAATAACATTTGCGAGTTTATTAAGAATACTTATAATATTATGGAATAATACTATATTGTAATAATAATTAAAAATGAAAGGTTATATTCTCGTTCGAGTATTAAATACGTTTTGTATATATTTCAGAAAACAATATTTAAAATATTATTGTTGTTATACATATATACCTCTACAATACGCAAATTTCCAGAAAGTACTAATTAATAAGTAAAGACGATAATTTTTTTCATTTTATTTAAAGATTTTAACGTATGCATAAATTTTGAGAGATACAAAAATCACGAAAAAGTTACTAACGGTAAAACAAACTAAACTGCATACTAAAGAGTAATTTTAAATATTTAAATAAAGTTTTTGTCATAACGTTTAATATACTCACTGGGCACATCATGACAGCAGTGTCCAATGCACACTTTGAGCACAGTTCCTTTACAAGTAAATCGTCAACGAGTTGGTCGCGAGAGCGCGTGTACCCAGCGTGCGGATTCTACGTGGACTGCGCGTGTGGACTGTGGAGACATCAGAGACACGAAGCCAAAACAACTGATTGTGTAAAACACTACATCCGATACTGAGGACGCTGTTGTCACAACAATTCATACCGAGTATTAATGAAATGTGGAATTTACATGATCGTTAACAGTTCTTGATTCGAATTCACAGACTGTAATCTAGTTTATCGTATCACTGAGATCTAATAACCTCTTCACATCAGACAACAGTTTCAGTTTCGCATAAAAAAAATGCATTGCCTGGATTTTATTCAGGTTTGCGTTTTATATCCCTTAACCTGTCTTTAGTGAAGTCTATGTGATTTTTAATGCATTGTTTATATGATGCTCGTACTTGAAGTATTTATTATCATTATTATATATTTGAAGTATCGTGGCATTCAGCAATACATATATAATTAAGTCCTGAAGATATCTAAATTTTCTTAAAAACTTCTAAGGGCACAAAAAGTTTACATACCTATAAACCCTACTTGAGACAACTACAGATATAATCTGTGGACTAATAGAAAATACCGGATGAATGTTGACCGTTTTAAAGCAGCTGTTTAATTAACACGTAATAAAAATTATTAGAAGGAAATATTAGTTGCATAGTCGGTATCCGCACAGTGCTTCTTGATCACCTCCGTCTTCGACCAATTGTTGAGTGATCAGTCAGTAAGTATCTACAGTCGGCATCATTGCGCCACTTCGAGAAGGCGACGCGACGAACCCTCTTGTCGTAGCTGCTGGAAATTACATACCCGATCCTGTAGACCGAACGGTAAACAGTTGACGTCACCTAAAACCTGTCATTACTGATCCTCCTAATCCAATAACGGTACTTTTAGGTAGCGCAGGCACCGATCGTTTGCGACGAAGGGCTCAACGAGCGAACTAACCCATAGACACAGCCCACTGAGTTTCTCGCCGGATCTTCTCAGTGGGTCGCGTTTCCGATCTGGCGGTAGATTCTGCGAAGTACTGCTCTAGCTAGGGCCAGTGCTAGCACCACTCCAGTTTGAGCCCCGTGAGCTCACCTACATGTTAGGGCGAAGCTGATATAGCCTCTCAAGGCTATCAGCATAGGTAGGATTAATTAAAAAGTTGAGTGATGAACAATGAAAGTCTACAGAACCCAAACTCACGTCCTACGAAATATGGTGCCGAAAAAGTCAGTTATACGATAACACGTCATAAACCTACTCATTTATTATATGTGTATTTACCGAATGCTTAATACCGAACCATAGGCTTGTATATAGATTCGCAATATTTCATTAAATATGTATGTATATAGTATTGAGTTCAGTGTTCCCGCCTATTTGAAGTTATTTAAATAGTTCACTGATCTGTAGTCAACGTGGGTGTTGAATGTCATTTAGCATCTATTATTTCCGTTGCGCCATTTGTTTTGATTGACACATTGAACGTTCTAGGCGGTGTCAGCGCTTATCGCAATATAATGTTTGCCGTAACTGAATCCGACAAGCACATTTTTTAACAAAATCAGACAATACCACCGGTCTCTTTTTGTGCCTCGCATTACATTTGAACCGAATAATAATTCATTAATACTGCGAGGATTTTGTTCTGTTTTTTTTTTTTTGCTTAGATGAGTGTACGAGCTCACAGCCCACCTGGTGTTAAGTGGTTACTGGAGCCCATTGACATTCACAACGGCTGCCCCACCCTTCAAGCCAAAACGCATTACTGCTTCACGGCAGAAATAGACAGGGTGGTGGTACCCACCCGCGCGGACTCACAAGAGGTCCTCTACCACCAGTAATTACGCAAATTATAATTTTGCGGGTTTGCTTTTTATTACACGATGTTATTCCTTCACCGTGGAAGTCAATCGTGAACATTTGTTGAGTACGTATTTCATTAGAAAAATTGGTACCCGCCTGAGATTCGAACACCGGTGCATCGCTCAACACGAATGCATCGGACGTCTTGTCTTGTCCGTTAGGCCACGACGACAGTAAATTGTTAGTTTAAATGAGGTTATCACTGTCGTATCATGATGAGTTCTACTATTACATGACATTTATCATGTACCTATGTACGTAAGCGATGTCTATAATGGCTTTTTTCCTTTAACACTTTAATCACATACCTGCTCGTCAAATTCGTTTATTAGTTAGTGACTGGCACTCCACCATCGAGTTAGGGTTTGTTTTCTATTAAAAAGTTTTTTTTAATGATATATGATAATTATGTACATATAAAATAAATAGACTTCAATGTAATATAGTAGTATCTTCATCTGTTAAACAGATTTAAACTGTTCCTATATTTTATACTATATTTTAATTTCCATTTTCTAATTATTTGTTGATATCAAAAACGGTAAGCAAATTAAATTAATAAAGCAAATCAGTCTTCGACATAATGTTTCAAGGTGAGTAAATAATTACAGAGCACCAAGTAAATTGTGAACTCTTAGTAATAAAACAAATTACATCATATTAATGTACTAAATATATATTTTTTAAATGTATACTGTAACTAAATATCTACATCTAAAAATGTGTCTATTACTTTTATTTTTATGTATATTCTAATGCTGTCGTTTTGTTTCGCCTAATCGTCATTCTTCTAAACAATAGCGCTGTTTCGTATGTTTCATTTTGTAGATTTTATGCTGTTACGTCTGCAATGAATACCTATTTTTATAATACAGCACCAGAGTTAATTTCATTGTTGTTTAGAACACAAACAGACGTTACAAAACTAAATGTAAACACTAAAATTATCGCATTGTACCTAAAGATTCCTTAAGTAAGTAAAATTATTATAATATTACTGCACCAGAAATGGCTTAATGACTATAATTCTATACAAAACGAAAAGATGATTGTGATTGTAAATTGAAAGCAACCATAACAACAGTATTATAATAACTGTAACAAAAACTGTAAAACAAATTTATGAATCAACATTCATTGCTTTTACATACATTGTCAATAGGTTTGATATACATATGTAAGCAGCAACTCAAGCGTTACTTCTAAGTCTAGTAAAGCTTAAACAGTCTCTATCAAATCCCCTGCAGTATTATAATTTTATACTAACTAATTGCACTACTATTTATGCAAAAATTTATAACATGTATCTACGTTTAATAAAATTGTAGGTTTTCTAATTGCTTTTCCAATTCAAAACAACAGAAGCAATGGCTTTGTGTATTACAGTATTAAGGTCATGTCAGGGCTATTGAAATTTTAAATACGGGTGAAGAAGAAGAGTTAATCATGAGTACGACACGTGAGAATGGGATTATCGACAATCCGGACGGCCCTCTTCTGTATGGAGTCAAATGGAAGTAGCCGGTATTGTCGTTTGGAACCTGCAGAGGGACTTCGCTTCTCTCTGTGATTTTGCACCGTGTGTTTCCATGGGGAGTGCTCTGAGGAATTGTTTGAGATGATCCCATCATCTCGTTTTTCACAGTACGTTTCCAGAGATTTTACCACGTACCATCCGGTTTTGGAATGAGCTCCCTACACGGTGTTTCCCGAGCGCTATGTCTTTCTTGAAACGAGGCTGGTGGAGAATAATTAACGGTAGGCAGCGATTTGGCTTTACTGATTGTTGCTGAAGTCCATGGGCGACGGTGACCACACACCATCAAATGGCCCGTATGCTTGTCTGCCCACAAAGGCAATAAACAAAGAGTACGAGATAAATTCACTATCCCTATCCTATGCAAAATCTTTATCTCGATCACCATATTTTATAGGAATCCAAATTACTTATTTCTGAATGACTGTGCGAATAAATTTATTGTGTAAATTTTTAATTCAGATTTGTATTAAGATTTGTTAAGTATTTGAAGTAAAATATAAAAGTTTGAGGCCACATCCCTACAGTTGTGCTCATTAACAAAACTTTTGACATAACAACTCGTGACAAAAGGCAACGTATCGAATAAGCATGACGGACGATGACGTTGACTAATACACGGTGCCTCTTTAAATAGTGACGCTTTCCGCTTTAATATTATTTAACGGATAGAATAATTCAATGTACACTCGTTTTGTGTGTAACAAATTAGCTTTGTTGTTAGGAAACAATAAATGTTAATTTACGGTTATCATCTTCAAAATTTCTAAAATATTCGTCTTTATTTATTCAAGTAAAGTAGTCTGGCAAATAAGAGCACGACTTGTTTGTTATGAGTTGCAGTACCTATCGTATTAAAGTGACAGCTTGCGTCAAACGGTGGAATGAATGTTCTCTGTTTTCCCCTTGTACATTTTACTAAGTAAACTCAACTTATCATAGTCGCAAGCCTTGTGAGCAACGTGTCGTGGGAGGTGGTGTTCGACTTCTGTGAGTCCATAATCTTGCAGAACGAAGCATTGGAGAAGTGCGGTGAAGGAATAACATCGTATAATAAAAATCAAGCCCGCAAAATTATAATTTGTGTAATTACTGGTGGTAGGACGTCTTGTGAGTCCACGCGGGTAGGTACCACCGCCCCGCCTATTTCTGCCGTGAAGCAGTAATGCGTTTCGGTTTGAAGGGTGGGGCAGCCGTTGTAATGTTAAAAGTGAGACTTTACAACTCATATCTCAAAGTGGGTGGTGGAATTTACATTGTAGATGTCCATGGACTCCGGTATCCGTTTAACATCAGGTAAGCCGCGAGCTCCAGTACCCATCTAAGCAATAAAAAAAATGCAAAACAGACACAAGAGTAGAATGGGCGGTCTTATTACTCAGAGCGATCACTTCCAGATAACCATGACGTCATGATAATCGCCTTATCGTTGCCGCCGCTGATTACTCCCCGAATCCTGATCACGCAGGAGCAAGTCACCGTCGTCGCCCTAGACACGTCCTTACGGATCCATCAGATCCAATAACTCTTGCATTAGATACCTTCAGCTCTAACACTAGAAGCAGGCTGAGGAACCCCGGTTACCGTACTCGTCGAACTCGACAAAGAGGTCGACGTGCAACCTAACCCATGCATCAGCCCGCTGAGTTTCTCACCGGATCTTCTCAGTGGGTCGCGATTCCGATCCGGTAGTAGATTCATTCGCGAAGCAATTGCTCTTGAGTTGTTAGGTCTCCTTCGGAGGCGCTCAGGCAGT
The DNA here is from genome assembly GCF_030267445.1 of Bombyx mandarina. Classification (NCBI taxonomy): domain Eukaryota; kingdom Metazoa; phylum Arthropoda; class Insecta; order Lepidoptera; family Bombycidae; genus Bombyx; species Bombyx mandarina. The sequence continues at coordinate 6,404,111 of NC_143216.1, forward strand.
TGTTAGCAAATCCCACCCCTCCTGGCTGAGCCTTTGCTCGCCCACCTGTCCTGGTGAAGCTGGAAAGGCCTCCGGGCCACGAGTAATCTTTCAATCACAAAAAAAAAAAAAAACCATCAAGTCAAGAATCATTTCAGGAAAGAAATTAACCGCGATGAATTTATTGATTAGAAAAATAATATGTAAATAATTTCATAAGTAATGTTGTAGAAATCTCGTCTTATATCTAGCAACAACTTTTTCCTACAAAAGACATCAACGCGCATTGCAGTATGCACGTAAATACCAGGGTTTTGGTCCTAAGATCATATTTGATAAAAAAATATCTAGCTATTAACATGAAGTATTTCTTTCATCCTTTTCAACCTACTACTACCATGACCTTGTAATATTATGTTATTTTTAATCAACCCTTGCTGGTCATTAAAGATAAGGTCAAATGAATGCTAGAATATATGTTAATTGCATCTATTGGGATGATGATCTAGTATCAAACGATGCCGACCCTAACCATCTTCCAGCGTGTGCTTTGTTGGCGTAAGGGCAAGAATAAAAAGAAGGGACTGCAAGTGTTTTTTTAGGTAATAGTACTCGTTACAATGACGCCATCTCATTTCCACACGACTGTTTAATTGAGAGAAACGATGGTTATGAATTAGGCATTGTTCGAAGGTGGTTCGTAGCGACGACCGGTCATTCGTGTGAGCGCGCGATCTATGGACTTTCTTTTCCGCAAACGCATCGCGGCCTTCAACGACGGGCCGCCCGATTCAAGCCATGTAAAAGTTTTATTTACGTCGACACCATGAATATGAAATGCTATAATATGCATATACTTTCTAAATCCACACATAAATATTTCATCTAAAACAAATAATTTAGTTTTAATGATGATTAGTGAAAACCGGCCACGATTCGTTGTGGCTATTGGTGATATTTCTGTTTATTGAAACGATCTGCGTCTGAACCTATAGGTACTAGGTTTATTTTATTACGAGAATATTTGTTGAAAAGCTAACAACAACTGTACAAAGATTCAATTACAATAATGAAGCGTGAACACAATACAAACAAACAATATTATAAATTTTTTCAACTATTTAAAATAAAAATAAAAAATTACATAATCAACTATGTATATATAGATTATTATATTGTTTACATTCGATATACGGGAAGACAACAAAAGAGGGCAACCCTAGTACCTAGTACCGAGCTAGTACTGTCAGATCCACATAATTTTCTACACCTTTTTTTTCCTAGCTTCACCTTAACGTGTAGGTGAGCTCACGGGGCCCAAATCGGAAGTTTTGCGCTAACACTGCCCCTATCAAGAGCAATGCTTCGCAGAATCTACCACCGGATCGGAAACGTGGCCCACTGAGAAGATCCGGCAAGAAACTCAGTGCGCTGTGTCTATGGATTAATTTCTACACCAATATATGGCGAGATATGATCAAAGCTAAACTAATCACATACTTCGGTCATAACCTTCACACGGACACGATGGACATGGTGAATGGATTTTTTAAAATTCCTACGTTACTTTCCACAACTTTGAAAATGTAAGAATGAAATCTTTAAGCATAAATTATTTATAAACATTTGTCTCCGAATCACTACATTGACCCGAATGGGAAGTAATTTATGGATTATTTATAACAAGTATTTTTTTATTATAACTTACTCAAATAAGTATAAGTATATAATTGTTTATTTATTTGTATATAATTAAAACTACTATTACGCTTTAATCTTTCGTTTTTTATGGTCATTATACCGACGTTTCAAATACACTATAGTTTTCGTGGTCACGAGAGTCAAAAACTCAAGAAAATATTATGCGATATTTTATATTATATTATACGATATGCGTATATTTTTTAATGTGAAATGATTAAACTGAATTTAGAATATTAGCTGGATTATTAGTTGATAATGTAGTAATTACGTTACAATCAAATATCAAAGTAGAACTTACACTTTGATGTATGCGAACTCCGATAACCGAGTGCAATAAACAAGATGCATTAGAAAAGTCGTGAATTCCAAACGCTCATAAAATCGTGCTCGCCTATGATAATGTTTTTAATTAACTGATGAATCTTAAGTCTGTTAGTTTTACAAGTCTTATTTACATACAGTACTAATACTATGTAATAATTAATTGATTGTGTGTGGCCAAGAAACAGTTGCATATCTTTATTTGTTTTGCATTGATAAAAAAATTCAAATATCAAAAGAATGAAACATCGTATAATATAGAATAATACATGTCTTGTTTACTGATAAAACAGCCTATACTTGTATACTTGGCATAATAAGTGTTGGAGAATTGTAAACAAAATTTATATTATCTGTAACGTCAAAAATGGTTCACATTTTGCTCATGTGTGACGCCATCGTCTTTGCTTTTTATAGTGTGTTTCTTCTTTTTACTATTTGCATTAAACTGTTACATATTTTATTCCGGAGTATTATTTCAACAATAAGTGTCATCTTAATATGCATAGTATTACCAATTATAGATATAATTTGTAGATTTATAGATGAAATTCTTTGTTTGTGACACTTAACATTTCGAAACCTTTAATATTAATTACAATTTGCCGTTTATGTTAATAATTGCACACTCTGTCTCACATGACGCACTTATACTGTACGCTAATTATTTTATCATTTTTTAGATATTATCCAAGTTAATTGAATTTAATTCCATTGAAACTCACACCGTAAGTTTTGTAAATCTAAAACAATAATGTATTTTTTTGTATAATGAAATATTTTTCAATGTCGGGTGATTAGTATTTTAAAATTTTCGTGAACAGGGATGTGTACAAAAATATTTTTATAAAATGACAGATAATTTTTCAAAGCTTATGTTGAATCTTTAAAGGTTTAGTATTAATAAAATCTGGGAAAATAATTCAGTACTATAATATGTACCTATAATAATTTAAGCACATACCGACATATAGTCAGTCATTATTCATGAAAAGTTATCGTTATACAGCTTTATAAGCGTTATAAGAAGGGTTACAAAAAGTATTACCTTCTTCATATAAATGCTTAAATAACGTTAATGCTTATCCTCGATTCGTTCCTCAGCTATTCACTCGATTCCGGTGAATTTTAGTACAAATGTGTTAGCGGTGGGGGAATAATAGTTAGTTTCAAAAAATTCAAAGGTTTTGCGTAAGTGCGATATATCCCTCTTGAAGTCATTAACCATTATAATACATATTGTTCCTTTTTTAACAGATCAATTACTCTTGTCAGCGGGTTGAAGGGGATTCTATAATAGCTTTGTATATTCTGATACTCTGGACTAATTTAAATGTTTCAGATTAAATCTGATTTTAAACGAAAGTTATAAAGAATCGATTAACAACCCTGTTGGCTCATTGGTCTTGTTTGACTAATAGCTACTCTAGCATGTTCCAGATTTCATTAAAATAATTTAACTTGACATGAACAATACGGTGTTTGTTTTGAAACTCTTTTAAAATTTCGTAATTCGTAAGGTCATTTCATTTAGTTTGTAGATGTTGAATGTTGAATATTGTACAAACAATTGTCTAATATTTATTTTATTTGGAAAATTACATTTCAGGCTCCTAGCACGAACTATTACTATCTGAGATCTAAAAGTTAGTATATCCTGGAGTTTTATTCCCTCGTGGTGTTTTACATTTGGTAGCGTCTTATCAGGAAGACTGTAGTATATATGTAGTGTTATATGTAAAATATCAAAAATTATATATTTTTAACAATCGTTTTGAAAAACAGTAAAGCTTTTCGATAGAAAATTCAAATCTACCTTATGGAGAATTCTAAAACTACTCTTCACTCTTGTACATAATTGTGAAATGATAAATATCATAAATTAACAATGCAATAAAATTATTTGACAATAAACAAAAGTTATGTAAGCTGCTTCAAACCTGCCGCTTAAAAAAAGAAGCCTCTGAGCATAATACGATATAATAAACAACTCAATTAACACTATATTGTGACAAATTTACTTACGATACTTTACTGGTGGTAGGACCTCTTGTGAGTCCGCACGGGTAGGTACCATCGCTCTGCCTATTTCTGCCGTGAAGCAGTAATTTGTTTCGGTTTGAAGGGTGAAGCAGACGTTGTAACTGTACTGAGACTTTAGAACTTATATCTTAAGATGGGTGGCGCATTTACGTTGTAGATGTCTATGGGCTCCAGACCACTTAACACCAGGTGAGCTGTGAGCTCGTCCACCCACCTAAGCAATAAAAAAAAACAGAAATTTAATAGCTAAACAAGCAATTCAATTTATTACAATGACTTATAGCCCAAGAGCTCGCGACAGCCAGACCTTCGTTATTTTATAAAAGCTGAAAGTTTCTCTGTGTATGTCTCCAACACAGGTAAGAACGACTCGCGATTATAGAGTTTCGATTGTGGTTATTTGGGCAGGTAACAGGCAGTAAAGGTATATAAAATAGTACCTTAAATTCGTTAAAGTATAAAGGATTTTTTTTTAAATATTTATTCCAGAATATCTTTAAAAATCATGATATCCGTTGCCGGACACTTTTTCCAGTTGTTACCCCCTGCCAGACACCCCTAAACTTTAATAAATTTTAATTATACTTTCGTTATACTATAAAAGCTAAATTTTATATATGTTACTTAGGGACTTATAAAAATATGTTACCCCAATAGCCGGACAGTTTTAATGGTTCTTACATCTTGCCAGACACATTGAGAGCCCGCTGTAGGTGCGAGCGCGAGGTAGCAACTGTTCAAGCGGGTGTGAGCGAGATAGAGTGCTTAGTCTATTGTGATCTTTTAAGATATCCAATAAAAAAATTATTTTATTACGTTCATAGCAATATTATAGAAAATAAAAAATGTTATTTTAATGTTATAAAGTACAAACAAAATATTACATGTCAAAGAAAAATATTTAATCGTTCTTATAATTTTCCTCATTGTCGTCGATATTGAACTGATGAATCGGCCTGAGGGGCCTACGAGGGGGGGCATAGCTACTACCGTATCCGATTTGAGAGTACGAGCTAAGCGGTAGTAAGACCTTTGAGAGGGCGCGAGTCCTTCTAAGAAATCAGACCATCTGGCATCTCAGACTTCGGCGATGCGAGACTTTATGTCGCGTTGTAGGGCACGCATTCGAGCACGATTTTCCACTGTAGGATACCTATCGTAGGCGCGGATCGAAGCGTTCTTAGCTCTAAGGAGTTCCCTAATATCGGACAATTTGAAGCGGTGAAGGAGGTCCTCCGCCACAACTTGCTTCGATGACCTACCTAATGTCGAGGTGATGTGTGACGTTACGATGTCTATGGCTTCAGCGGTATCCTGAGGAGACGGGGTAGAGTCCGGGCTAAACGGGAGCGATGGTGGATCAGATTCAGCCAGGCTAATGCCCAGCGTGTGCCAATCCACCACAGTCCTCGTGACGGGAACGGAATCGGGAGCGCGACCGAGCTTCATAATGACGGGGCGGTGGTCTGAATCTAACTCTAAAACTACTTCGATCGAGTGTAAGCGCAGAGTTACGTTTTTTAATAACGCTATGTCGAGTATATCCGGGCGATGCGCGATATTTAGCGGGTAGTGAGTCGGGGTTAGCGGAACGATGATATCGAAGGCGAGATCATCGACTAACGCGTCGAGCCGCCTGCCATTAGGGGTTATGGTGTGTGAGTTCCACCTGATGTGTTTACAATTTAGGTCGCCCGCCAGAATGACAGAGCTTCCCATGCCGAGTAGCGCCTCGATATCACTGCTTAGAACGAATAAATCCTATAAACGACAGCTGATGTGCAGTAAAAGATCACAATAGACTAAGCACTCTATCTCGCTCACACCCGCTTGAACAGTTGCTACCTCGCGCTCGCACCTACAGCGGGCTCTCAATGTGTCTGGCAAGATGTAAGAACCATTAAAACTGTCCGGCTATTGGGGTAACATATTTTTATAAGTCCCTAAGTAACATATATAAAATTTAGCTTTTATAGTATAACGAAAGTATAATTAAAATTTATTAAAGTTTAGGGGTGTCTGGCAGGGGGTAACAACTGGAAAAAGTGTCCGGCAACGGATATCATGATTTCTAAAGATATTCTGGAGTAAATATTTTAAAAAAAACCTTTATACTTTAACGAATTTAAGGTACTATTTTAAATACATTTACTGCCTGTTACCTGTCCAAGTAACCACAATCGAAACTCTAATCGCGGGTCGTTCTTACCTGTGTTGGAGACATACACAGAGAAACTTTCAGCTTTTATAAAATAACGAAGGTCTGGCTGTCGCGGGCTCTTGCTCTATTAATGTATTGAAAAATATTGATGTATCAATATGCTATTTTGTTATACGATATACACTGGAGTGTTTCAGCTTTGCATTTGATTTATTATCTCTAAGCTACCGCCCACACCAATGTATTATTTTATGACTTAAGAATCAACACTCGTTATTTGGGATATCGTGCAACGCTTCTTATCTTGGTAGGTTTTAATCTTTTCAGATAAATTAATTAAGCTTAACGCTGTATTTAAAACAACAATAAAACTGTCGGGTTAGCCGTTTTATTTCTATTTGCACACAATTTAGACTAGATTTATTGATCGTATTTGTTATAGCTTGTGAACTATGTTGAATCTAGGTGAGCTAGCAAGCCGACGGTCCTTCTGTTAGCCGGCTTCTAGAAACCGTAGATATTGCAACGTGAATTCCGTCCCCCATGACCTCATGAGGCATGATCTTGACCCCTCAATTAAATTGTATAGTTATAATAGTTTTGCTATGCTTAAAACTGGAATTCAAGGTGGATTTGTGGCAGAAAATAGACAGAACAGTAACACCTACATATGGGACTTAACAGACACCCCACCGCCAATATTAACGCAAACATTATTATGCGTGTTTTTTTATTATTACACGGTATTATTCGTTCATGTTAGAAATCGTTCGAAAAAACGTCTTGGGTGCGTATTTCAAAGTTTTTTTTAGTTGATATGGATTCGTATTCCCATATACTCGTATAATCATCACTCGACTTAAGGTTCTTAACCATTCGGTAATATCGGTTACGTCCAGGAACTATTCGTTCTGAATCAAAATTCTCGTAAGGTTTTCACCGGTTATTTTGCAACATATAGACCGGATTTTTACCTAACCGCTCAGGTATTCCTCCGAGTTAAACTTGCAGCCGCGCCTTCGTGAGCCGTAAGACTTTTTACTGTTCTGTCGTAGTTTCGTCATAAGAGGCTTTCTCTTGACTTGTCGTTTACATACGCACATTTCTGTTTATATTACCGGTTTCTCTGGGTGACATATTATTAGGTATATCTGTGGCTCAACTGAGGTGCCTTGAATCGATAAAATATAATCGATAGTTTAATATATGTAAAAATAAAATTCAAGTTTATTTACAGAACTAGTTTTATATTTAATTTTTTCTTATTGCTCTCTATTGCTTGAGCTCATGTTTGTTTCGTGTTCAGTAACTATCTGAGACATCTTACTCATAAATATAACAGCATTAATGCAGCCATCCACTTTGTAACATGAAGTTGAAGTATCAAGTTTATAATGGCTATCCCACCTTTTAAGCTGGAACTGATGATTGTTTCGTTTTTTTTTTGCCATTGTAGGGAGAGGAGCATACGTCCCCTCTGGTGGTGAGTGGTGACCGTCGCCCAAGGACGAACAATGTCAGTCAATGTCAGAGCCAAGCCGCTGCCTACAATGGCAGAAACATGAAGGGTGATGATGATGGATGAAGGATGAAACATGAACTTACAACACGAACCAACATCATCGATTGCTTTTTGTGAATTTTACGATTTTATTTTCATTGGACGATGTTATTCTTTCACTGTCGTTCGTTTTTTATGGTTTTTCATGGTTTATTTCCTTATTAAAGCCTTGGTACTCGTCTATGGGATTTGAAACCTCGACTGGTCGCATCATTCTGTATACGCTCTAACTTTTAAGTCAGGACTGTGACGGGTAGCCAACACAGAACACAAGATATTTGACAAATGTTTGAATCTCATGACATTTTCAAAATAAGTTAGAATTTATACAAGTTCAGTGGAAGATCATCCTTTCGTGGTTAAACTTTCCAAACTAATGACGCCGACCTAATTAAACTTTCCAAACTGGTGACCTCGACGTAATTAAGCTTTTCAAAGAACGATTTCATCTTCCTCATTCCTAACCGATCACCATATTTCCTTTAGCTTAAATAATTTCCGGCATGGAAGTTTTTTCGGGAAACCACATAATTCCTTCACATGCTGCGTAGTGTGCACACCCGCGGAGCTCCGTTAAGAATTATCTTCACTCAAGGGATAAGAAATGTACAGATCACGTTAGTAGTTATAATTTGTTTTTCCCTCAGAAAATTTGTTTAACGATTTCAATATAAAACGGAAATTTAATACTATAACTTAATGAGTGTAAAAACAATAATCTAATTGTTCGAAACTTTAAATTATGAATGTAACAAAACACAACAATTTAACTACAAACATTTCTTTTATTCATATATAAAGCCGATTTCTTACATGATTAAATTCAAGAACGCTGTTTATTTCATCTTACATGTTTATTTACCTACATCGTTACATACTATCTACCAAAATTTATCTACATAAAAACATTTGTCGACTTCATTGGTACATGCTATGCTAGTAACACCCTTCAACATTCGGATAAAATTTTGTAAGAGTGATTCATGAAAACGACAATCTATAAATATGTACTTTTTATGATATGTATGTCGTATGTACCCGTTCGAATATAATAGGATTGGCGCTAGATTAATCAAGTATACCAAAATCATAGTGTGTTAATTATTACCTACTAGTCAAATCCGGCCGGCCCCCTTTAATGGCCAATCTTTGATTGGACTTTAATCCGATCGCCACTGAACTTCACGGGATTACCCGTTAGGCCAAAATCGATCTGCATCGAAATTGGTCCAGGCGCTTCAAAATCAATAGGGAACACACATCGACTTTTACATACATAACAGATTTTCTAATATTTCCGAGTTAAAATTACAAATTTTGTACACCTGTACTGTATGATTTATACACAATGCAACATTTAGTTAAATTAACTTATTATTATTAACTAGAAAATTAAAAAGTACAACAATTTGATGTGGACTATACCGATAAACTGAGTTTAATTATAAACAAAACAAACTTTATTAAATATTCTGTGAAAAAAAAACGACAAGGCAATAATTTATAGACCATGTGGTATAAAGTTCTAGTGTCATTATTCGAGGGGGGAAAAGCTAAAATATAATTATGGCCAAAAGTAGCTCGCGTATCGTCTTAATGTCACATTGCATCATTTACCCTTTACCAATTAAACCAGAACGAGCTCATGCCACTGAACACTGACCTAGTTATCAACAAGTGCTTTGACAAAAGTTACATTATTGACTTGTCGACAATTTTTTGCGAATTCAATGAGACTATGCTTAATTATAACATATAATATTTTTATATCTTAATAATAACGATCTACCGTCGCAAAGGCATTTAAGTAACGTCTTCCTATTGCAAGGGAACTATTTTACGGTTCCCAGGGGTAGGAGAATTGAGTCAACTCAAGTTCAACATACGCTACTACCAGTAACCACGCAATGCGCTATGTTATTTTTTAAGTCCGTGAAGCACAATCAATACGCGTGCATCCACAATTGCATAAGTAGTTTATTACTATGCAGAGAAATGATCTTGTCGAGTCACTGTCCGAGTGGAGAGTACGTGCTGGAAAATCTTTCACCTATTGCATTGATTCCATTAACCACAGATCACAATCAACTCGAGCGCATCGCTATGCATTGTTACTCAATAACCACAGGAATGTATTGTGTAATAATATCAATCAAAACAACAAATATATATTCGGAGAGATAAAAAAGTAGTGAACAAGTCGAGTTACATTCGTGACTTGCGTTGAATACAACGATAATAATTAAATAATAATAAATTACGGTATTAAAGCAGATATTTTTATAATTCATTCTTAACGATTGTCGTATAATCTCTCTTTTTTGATCCTACTGATCAAATAACATAAACCCATAGGTACTTCCATTCTTAATATGAAAAAATGCGAAAGTGTGCTTATTTTTTTTTTACGCTTTCATGTCTAAACTTATCAAGGTATCCTAAAATTATGCGTACATGTCATCACGACACACTAAAGAACATAAGGTACTTTACATCAACAAAAAAAACTATTCTCGGGGGATATTTTTATGGACACATTTACATGTACATTTTACTGGTGGAAGGGCGTCTTGTGACTCCACACGGGTAAGTACCACCACCCTGCCTATGCCTTCCGAGAAGCAGTAATGTGTTTCGGTTTGAAGGATGGGGCCGCCATTGTACTCTAAAAACGTTAGAACTGCTGTCTCGAGGTGGGTGATGATATTTACGTTATAGATGTCCAAGGGCTCCAGTAACCACTTAACACCAGGTAAGCTGTGAACTTATCTACCCATCTAAGCACTGAACACAAAAATTAGAATGTATATTTATTATTGCTCAGATGGTTGAACGAGCTCTCAAGCAACCTGATATTAAGCGGTTATGATTGTTCATAGACATAGTGTAGGGTGGCGACCACACTATCAAACATGAGGTTTGGCTAAATCTCAATTGTATGTGTATTCAAGTGGTGGTCCGTGGGGAATATTAAATCTTTGAGGTCCAGAGTCCACACGTATTGGACTTAAAGTTTAGTCTTAGGACCGCAAGGGATTAATATAATTTACACGGGTAAACGCTAGAATTTACATAAGAAAAGACTACTATCCAACTACCCTATAACTTCATTGATTATTATCAACTCTATTGAATGACACAGCACCATCCAATTGAAGACACAATATTATGTGATGTTATCGATACAATTTGAAACTAATACTGTTACATTTCTTATAAATGTCATGTTCCCAAGAGCACTGAAGAATAACATTTTGTACTCTTTCAAATATGAACTAGGCGTTTCTATATTGCAATTTGTGTTTTACAACAATAAAATAAGTCATATCACAAAACGTACTGAGTATTTAGCATGTTACTTATATTTTTAAATATTTTAAGGCAAATTGTAAAAGCTCACACCAGTTACTATAAAAAAATTAAGTTCCCTCTAAAGAAAAACCATTTAAGAGTAAGATAGCGCTTGTAACAAAGGGGACAGGCACGCACAATCGAAATAAAAGTCATAGAATTAATTAACGTAACATGATATTGCCTTTCGGATCATCGTCACAGAAAGTCGTTTTGTGGATTTTTTTTTCAATTTAAATTTAAATTACTTTTTTTTTTGTTCTTGGAATGTGATCAAAATAATGGCAAGGCGGTGGATGTGTTTGTTTTGGTAGTAATAAAATGAATGAATTTATTTAAAACGACTCCTAATCGGACAATATGACTGTTAACAAAAATACTGTTCTATGCACCTTTAATGTCAAGCAAATACACATATTATTATGTTGATTAGTTTTACTACCCTAGATACAGATTTATGTAGGAAATTTTCTCGGCAAATATATTTTTTTTTTAATTAAAAATGTTGAGGTGTCTGTGATTTATTTCTTTTATACCTAAGATTGAGCTAAAGGTGCAACGTATAATATTTGAGCGAGGTTGCTTCTAGCGTATCGGCCCCGTTGTTGCGGTGCCCCGTGGCCCGGACGACCCCACAGCGACGCCCAGGTCACGTGGTGCTGCTTCACACTCTCAGCAGATGTGCGACGGCTTTCCTAAAAAAAAAAAATATTTTTTTTTTTTTTTAATAATTCCAATAAAAAAAGGTTCGTGTTGATTGTGTAGCACAAAAACAATTTTAGACTTTAGGTCTTTAATCGGTTAATCGCCTCTATGAATATTTAAGGATTGTTATCGAGTGCTGTTAAATACATGTAAGCGATTTTTAAGGTACCGAGTCTTCAGTGACAACGTATACTGTTAAGAAATGAACAGTCGTCGTCAGAAATAATATAACGGCATTAAAAAACGCGAGGTTAAAGCGAAAAAGTAATTTCAAATTGTCAAGGTCTCGCGAAAACCGAAGAAAATGTATATTAAAGAAATTAAATAATAATACAGATACAAATTAAAGAATGGGCATCAGTAAATTTAAATAAAGAAATTAAACGTAAAATGTATGCGTCCTTACCTCTTTTTTTTCACATTTCACTCGCATTTGATGCTTGAGTTCCCTCAAGTAATCAACATTCAGTAATTCACGCCATCTGAAACATTTGTTGTTACAAGAAACATTCGCATTCAAGTTCATTAATTTTATGAATGCCAAGAAGGTCAATAGGTTCAAAAAAGTCGTTAAACTGAACGTTTATCTAAATGAAATCATTATCATTATTGATCTCTCTCTACTAGAGATCATTATCAACAAGTATCAGTGGCGGATGCGTCTTATTGAGCTAATGAAATCCATAAATCTTCACCCATGTGATGTCATACGGCACTGTGTTCGGTAGAAAGCTGTGACGCAATCTTAGCGTTCTCACCTTGCTCATTTAAATACCAGAATACTATTACTATCGGAGCCCACTTGACTGAACTAATTTAAATAGAGTTTCTTGTATAAGTTGTTAATGGGTAATTTTTGCGAAATAATTAATCAGCTAACAATTGACGATCGGCTGAAGTTGCAACACCAGTTGACATTTTGCGCGTGTTTCTGGGTTTTCGATCCGAAATATTTTATGGTGCAATTCGTACGCATTAAAACAACGACCTTTTACGGAGCCGCTGGCAAAAATTAATCACTTATAAAAATACTTTTAAGCCTATCAATTTATAAGCGATCACTATCCACTTGTTGGTATATTAAAAAAAGGAATTGCAAAATACATGGAAACATTTATGATCGTGGGCTATGAATTGAATTTTTATTCACTTGGTTCCCAACTGCCGGTGGAGCGAACGTAGACATTATGTGCACCTGATGTCCATACTAATACCAATCTAAATATAATGCTAACAGGTAGTCAATTATGAGTGCCCGTGAACATACTTCACGTAACGTAGCACAAATGCTTTCAGAAGATTTTAACAATATTTTAATGATACGTGTCGTCTCCTTTATGTTGCCAAGTCGAAAAGATCTAACGTAGGCACATCTATTGAAGTTAACATTATATGGAATCCCCGGGGACTTTGCAAATGAATTACTTGCAATTGACCGGCTGTCAGATTTTCTCTTGGCGTATGACAAGGAGAGGCGATCAATACTTATGTGTGTAGTGGAAAGCTCTTAGGGGGCGGATCCCATAACGGGATGAATTTAATTAATTTCAATCAACCTCAAATACATTTTTGCGCGCTCACTAAAAAGCAGAACCCGTTTATCATCCTTATCATCGTCGCGATTCCGAGTTTTATCCTTGTCACTATGCAAAGTTCTCAGAATTCTCGATGCCGACGTTTCCAGATGCGTTTAAAATCGGAGTTATTCGGGAGATAAGGCCGAATTGGTTTCTAAAACTTTGGGGTCAAGCAAGCGAGCAGCACTTTAAACGCATACAAAGACAATTTTACAAACTAAGAAATACTATTTTGCGGATTACGGTAATATTGGGCACCAGTTGGGAGTTAGTTACTCTTCCTTTTGATTTCATACTGCTCATAATTCAGCCATAAAGTATACAGTCATCATCATCACATACATATCATACAGTCATCATCCGGTTTTGGAATGAACTGCCACAGCGTTTCTTATTGAATATCGTTAGTTGGATATGCATCTTTGTGGCATTGTCATTAGACATGAGCGACGGTGACTTTTTTAATTTTATTTTTCATTGCTTAGATGGGTGGACGTATGATCGTGTTTCTTCGAAGGATACAACTGACTGATTGACTATTTCTGCCGTGAAGCAGTAATGCGTTTCGGCTTGAAGGGTGGGGCAGCCGTTGTAACTATACTGAGGCCTTAGAACTTATATCTCAAGGTGGGTGGCGCATTTGCGTTGTAAATGTCTATGGGCTCCAATAACCCTTAACACCAGGTGGACTGTGGGCTGGTCCACCTATCTAAGCAATAAAAAATAAAAACTCTGCTGTGACTTAACACCCGTTACTACTCTACAACGAACGAAATGTCGTATCAAAAGAATTAACTTATTTTTAATATTAATTTGACGTAAGACGTACTGGCATGGTTGTTCCGGTGGACGAGTTACGTCACTGGACGGCAGAGTACGGGCTCCGACCCGCCTCCTTCGCGCCAGTAGTGGCACGAGCTCCACGCCACCTGTCAATCTCAGTATAGCTCCTTCTGGCGTAAGCTTTTTATCGTTCGATATTTCGCCATCATGACTCTCATTGTGCAAATCATCGTCTCCCGGAAATATCCGTTTCAATCGCTCACCGTTAGACAACCTCTTGATAAATTTCTTTTTTTTTGAACTACGTTTGCTTTTTGTGATTGTATCATTTGAATTCTTTATATTTTCATTCAAAAATTGAAGTTGATGACGTCCGCTCTTAGGGCTGTCACCGATGTCAGGTAGTTTTGTAACGTCGCCCTTTGCAGCTTCAGTGTCCCCTTCGTCTTTATAGTAATCATCATCTCTCTTTACAGTGGGCAAAGTTAGCGAAGATCTCTTAAGTTGTCGATGATCCCCTTTCAGTTTAGTAAAAATTTCATTGTTTGTCCATCCCTGAAAATTACATATACTTTTCAAATTGGTACTGGAGTTAGAATAAATGCATGTCTGCTTTGCAGCGGATGTAGGCGGGATGATGGTACATACCAGCGCGCTCTTATAATACGCCCTATCTCCTAATACTACAGTTAAAATTAATGTACCAAACCACTGTAATTGTATTTGTGTATTTTCTTGAAATATATTATTTTATGGAAAATTATAATACATTAAAGCCGAGCTCCGGAAAAACCAACAACAAACATTTTAATTAACAAATAATATTTCTCACTGAAATTAAATCATACCATGGACTTTGAAAAGTTCAAACCAATATTTCGAGGATTCCTCCAGATCGTGCCTCCAGGACCTGGTTTTCCCCATGGTCCGTCCATTGCAAGCTGCAAATTGTAAAAGCATTTGTCAATTTTTTATATTGAATAGCTGTGAATAAAACATTTTTACTTTACCAATCTCTTTTCGTATTCCAATTCGCGTTTGTTGTCGGCTTTTTCCGCTTTCTTCCTTTTATCAACCATGTCATCTACAGCGAAATGAAAATACTAAACAAATAAAAATATTTTGAATATTTTAGGGATTTAGAATCTTTTTTACATAAATGGGTGGACGAGCTGAAGACCCACTTAATCTGAAGAGGTTACCGGAACCCTTAGATACTATGCCTTTCAAAATGCCTCCCAGTTTAAGATATGAAGTATTGTCTGAATTTAATTGTATAACGCTGTGCCAGCATTCAAACAGAAAGCCCTTCTTACACGGAACAAATATGAAAAATGGTAGTAGCAACCTATGTAGGGTTTCAAAATGCCCTAATGCATACTTATCTGCTTAAAACATAAAGTGGGATTCTACGATTAAATAATCAATATTCAACGGCCCTAACCTAGAATTTTCTATTAGGTTATGGGTACCGGAAACACATACGAATAAATATATCGAGATTATAGCAAATATCTCAATACACAAATTCCAACTTGGTTTACTTCACTAGCTATTTGACTAACTTTAATCTTTGAATATTGTTTCCATGACCGCAATTATTGAAAATTACTATTGGGGTAATTTACGTTAGGTATCTGGTAATAAAGCCTCATCAAAATATATACCTAGAATCTTTTTGTAAACCATTTGCTGTGCCGGGGCTTGTTTGTAACGGATATCATTGTCGACGCTTTTGCGGAGATTTTCTGCGTACAAAATTTGCGGGTCCTCGCGCAGACGTATCGGAGTCTGACGCCTGCTACGTTGCTGCGACGTGGTCCAACGATGACAAGCTTCCTGTAATGACACTCCCTAGAAAACATAAATTAAAGCCATTAGTTACATCGATAAATGTGCTTAAGTGCTGAAGGACAAAAGAGAATGCAATATTGCTGACGAGTATATCGAAGACAGAGCGAAGTGGAGGAGTAAAGTGAGGAAAGCTGACCCCACCACCATGTGGGTAAATAGCTGGGAAGAGAGAGAGAAAGAGAGAGAGAGTTACATCTATAAATGTATTTGAAGACGACTTACTTTGGAATTGATATAAAAACAACAAGCCACTTACAAATTAATAGCGATCTTACTATCGAATCTAACGACCCTGGGACTATAATCAAACCTGGATAAGTCGGAGATTGTTGCTTATAGAGTTATAGATAAGGTGCAGTCACAGTTATAAAGGCTCACGCACGAGTTTTAAATTATCGTGGCCTAAAGGATAAGCATCCGGTATGTTCGTATCGAGTGATGCGACTGCGTCGGTTTTTGAATCCCGCAGGCAGGTACCAATTTCACGATTGACTTCCACGGTGAAAGAATAACATCGTGTAACCTGCAAACCTGCAAAAATGTGTTGATGTCTATGGCTACCCAGATGGCGTCTATAGTGACCACTGAAACCAGGTAGGTCGTGAACTCGACGGCTCATCTTAGCAATAATAATAAAAAAAACAAATAAATGTACGTTCACGAAACTCTCATAAGAAGCTAAAAATGAAGGAACCAGATTATTACTCTCTCTCAAAGAGTTCTCTCCCTTACTCAGGTGTCATTTTACATAGTGCCACGAGATATTTTCCCCAAAGAAATATAAATAAAAATCGATATAAAAGTTGACGATCGAACATCACGTAACTTTCCATTCTTTTTGGAAAATGTAAAAGCGTGTATATAAATACCATTTGGATTAATTTATGCGTTTTTTTATGTTCCGCGGTGAAGATGGTAAATGTGTGTCAACTTATAAAATATGAACACACGACGGACCCCGGCGACTCGGTTCGTTCACACATTTTTTTCACTTCCATCATCATATTATATAATCATTCTCTGGCTGCAGCGACAGTAAAAAAACTCTCTTTATAGTATACACCGCCACCGCACCGCCGTAATCTACTCGATGTTTAAATGACCCTTTGCCTTTTACAGATTTATAACCTTGTCTTTTTTGATCAGGTATTTTAAGGTTCATCGTGGATGTAACTACATTCCTGCGAAGCTGTCGATCATTCAGATATTTAGTTTGTCAACGTAAAATGTCAATTATGTAACAGACGCTAATGACCACGGATTGGTTATAATAATTGTTTTTTCTACTTATTTATACGTATTATTATTATTAACCTTTATCTAACTGTTCAATAATAATGAATGTATATGTGACTCGAAATAAGGCCATCCTATCTCATCGATGACAGTCAATAAAAGGCGACGTACGGATTCACTGGACAATGGACAGCAGAATTTCTTGAGTGTCATACTAATGACATTTACTGGTGAGGGTTATAACCCCGCACATGTGTATAGGTACTACCACCCTGCCTATTCTGCTCTCTGTTATACACAATAAATAAATAAAACAGACAGAATTTTTTCGTAGAAATGTTTTGGCTCTCAAAATGGATAAAGATATCTTCGTTGAATTTCTCCGTCATAATATCAAATAACAGATTAACATTCGTGAAGTTCCATCATAACCTGTAGGTCAAGTCAATCCGGCTTTAAAATTTTAACATTTTAAAGAATCGACTTTCGCACTTAAAGTTTATGAAAACAATTTTTTTGTTAGTACTAGGATTAAGTTTCATCAAAGCTATTGATAAAATAATATCGCTTTTTTTAAAATGCTCACCCTTAGTTCGTCTTCGGGAAAAATCCCCTTAGCTCGCAAGTTACTGAAGCGCACACCACGCGGATTGGGTGCCCCGCCGCCCGCTTTACCCCATGGCGCATACGAAGCCAGCTCTGCTTGAGCCTACACATACAATACTCGCTAATACACTTCGTCAAACCGTAATGTAGGTCAGTAGGCCACGATGTTACTTCTTATTGCATTCGTGCTGTTCCCATATCTCGTTTACATTGCACGCTCAGAACACCATGGTTGATTTATTGACAGTACTGCACGATTCAATGATTAGAAAACATTTTGAAATTTACTTAACCACGTTCATGCTCATTAAAATAAACTATGATTACAATTTTTTGATACAAATAATTTAATGTTGAACGAAAAGGCTATGTTCATAAAATTTAATTTTCATAATCGACTTTATTAATACTTCAATTAATGCATACCAGCCTACAATAAATATAATAATTCAAATTAAAGCATCGACCGGTAATTTCGTTTATTTTTCATTAAACTGAGACTATAGTTTATAATGATATTTTATATCACCACGTTACCAAAGACATCAATGTAAGACCGAGCAGCTAAAAGTAAAAGATGTATTTTATCGGAAATAGTGAAATGAAATGAATTAGATAATCTACACGAGAGCACCACGCATTCTATTTATTTATCGCATAGGTATACATACATCTGAACGAACTTACGGCCCACTTAATATGAAGTGGTCACCAAAACCCGCAGCCATTGCAATGTGAATGCCGCCATCCACTTTGAGACATGAGAACTAAGTCTCACTTGTATAGTATAACGCTTATCCTAACCCTTCAAACCGAAACTTTAGGTTGATTCAACATTTTTTGTTAAGGCCATACTTTAAGTTGACTTTTTAATTTTTCTCTTGTTCTTTGCTCACGTCGCTCCCTCGCTAGTTGTTCTCCTTCGATCCTCGTCTGTTCGGCTTTCTTGCGCTCCCGTGCTCTCCGACGTAGAGACCCCGATGTAGGAGCACTCAGCCTTCTAAATAAAATACGGAACCTTATTGCTATCTCTAATGCTGTCAGCTATTATATAGAATTAAGAGGTTCATTGACGGGTAAATGGTTAGAATAGATCACAAACTTTCTGATATTAGCGATCATCGGAGACGTATCGCAACGTAAATGTCGCTATCTACCTTGGCTGAACAAAAAATGCCCAAGTCTCGTCACAAATGGTAATGCACAATAACTGTCCCATG